>NC_084976.1:7831656-8080080 GCF_963691925.1 Scomber scombrus
CCATAGTTCAACTACAGACACTGCTTCACTAACTTCTGAGCCCAAGACAATTAAGGAGGGATAAAAGGTGACACAAACAATATTATTTTTTTCTTACAATGCTGTTGTCTGTCTGGCCATTCTCCTTGGCAACTGAGATATCAGTGGGAGGCCGGGGAGTCTTTCTGCTCTCATATGTAGGAGAGGGGGCTTAAGACTGAAATCCTATTAAACTACTCTTATGTGACAAACATGGACAGGGCTCCATTCAGACCCCTGGCTGAGTTAGGCATCTCACCGCCTTCCATTGTGGCCATCCAACGGCCTTCTGGAGATCAAGCCATCAGTTTGATGTGAAGCCCTGTTAACCTGACAGTTGCTCCCTGTACATATGGATGCCCGACTTGATACAGATTACTAATGTGAAGGGCAATTTTTATATGCTAAATATCGACCATTAGAGGAACAGTTGATACTAAAGCAACAATTCACGTACACCTGTTTGGGGAGGATATAGTGGATATTGGTTTATTTTAGAATGTATAAATTGTGCTGCACAGTGTTCACAGCTATTTCCTGACTATTTATTATATTCTTTCACTTAAAAAAACAACTCATATCAGTTGCTGATGATATTGGGATGCAATGTTAACTCGTTTTAATTGATATGGAGGAAATTTAAGCTTGACCAGTTCATCTCATCTCTCTTATTATATCTCTCTCTCTTTTGAAAGTTTCTGTTTTGAAGTTTACACAAAAATATTATTATGTAATCAAGGAGGGAACTAATTTTAGGATGCGAGCTTCAAATTCTTTTGGTCTTGTTGGAAAGGTCTTATTTCAGTTGTGTATTTCCTTAAATGGATTTTGAGTGGGTTAAAGCAAAACCACAAAGTATGTGTGCTATTGGATGAAAAATGCATATTGAATAGGCAAACAGACATAAAACATGCTAATGGAGTTCATTTGGCCTCCCTTTCACATCTCACAGTAATCATGAATGCATCCATGAATACAGAAATTTCCATTTTAAAACCAGATAACAGCTTAGAAAATCATACTTGTTTAATTTTGTTCATGGTGATAAATAACCTTTCTGACCTTTAGAGGATTTGAAAAGTAAATCATTTTTGTGGACAGATTATTATTAAGATGTTTTGGTCTGATCATACTTTTGCTTAAAATGATGAAAAAGTTATTTACTCATGTTCGTTGATGTAGAGCTCAGACAATTCATGCCACGCTTCTTGGTCCCCAACAAACCTGGAAACACAAAATGACAATAAGTCGTCTTCTTCAAGCATAAAATAAATCTAATATTACTTATTACAAAAACAATAATGACAGTCTTTCTGTTTTTAAGTTAGTAGAAAGACTTTGCTGGCATTGTAACCACAAGTTGTGCCAGCTCAATTGAAAGCAAACTTTTTTAATTAAAATAAAAGCCAGGGTGGGGTGCTGGGGGACGGGGAGTGCCTGACCCTCTCCCCCCTCTTGTAGAAACACTCACTGCTCCAAATACTCATTGAGCTCCCGGATGGCTTCAGCGCTCTTCCCCTGGGCCTTCAGTATGGAGATCTTGCGCTTCCTCGCTGCCTGAAGAGTAGAGAGTAAACAGGATTAGGAACTCAGCTCAGAGTGTTTGTCTGAAGGGGGTGAGAGTGAGAGCATGACTGAGTGTAAGAATTGTGAGTGAAAGTGTCTACATTAGTATCTTTTCAGTGCACCACAAGATTTGTGATGAGATTGAATCATTTCTTTAAGATGAATCAGCACTTTAATGCATTACAACAACAGCCATGAACATAAAAGGAGGGGGGGGGGGGGGGGGGGGGGGGGGTCACAAAAATAAAGTCAACTTTGGCAAGTTTATTTGTTTCACCACTGGTGCATTTCAATTAATATAAGCCAACCAAGTCATTATTACACATAGTTAGTGGCAATGTCCAACAGGAGATGGACACACACATTATTAGTCAATGTTTGGGAGTTGGAAGAAGTTCATGGGCTGAGATAAAATGGTGAGTCATCCCCTTTACCAAGTGGGGAAAATGGCACACTCCCCCAAAACCCCAACGCCTGTCTTCCTGCCGGCACGGCACGCATTTAAAGCTGCACCAGCCCAACTTACATCAGCTGAAAATTGCTTTCCGCTTCATTTTGATGTTGAAGTGACCTTAAGGTGGATTAGATTCTCATCAATCTGAATTAGAAAGTATTACTCCTACTGCTCTGACTTTTCCAAATGCTTCACCCACGTCCCCCCCAACCCTCCTTCTCCTTTTGGTAGTAAGTGAAAACCTTAACAGGAGGCTGGCACTCCATTAGAAGTGCACTACCCTGCCACAGCCTATTTTATTTATGGACTGGCACTTGATTGAGTGGGGCTTCCTCTCCTGCACTCATAACCAAAGCCACTGAGGGCTGTGTATGAGTCATGTCTAGGGGGCTGTAAATTTGGGACTCCTCTGACACTGCCATCACAAGAAATCCACTTATCCATCAAACTGGGACAGGGACCTGCAGAGGCACTGCAGCCTCCACTGATCATAGAAAAGACAAGCAGTATTTTAGCCTCTCAGAGGAGAAAGCATAAAAGCAACGTGTCCATGATAGAAAGAAAGACTCCAAAACACATTATTACCATCTGCAAAAGGGTGTATGTTTAGTATCACCTAAAAGCAATGTGAGAGAAAAGTATTCAAATGCATTATGAAGTTACGAAGCTACAAGAAGCAGTGAACGGTCGAGTTATTATTTCCTTTTTTTTGGTCCTCTGACTATAAAATAAAGATCACACCATTTAACATCCAGAGCATTTTACCATGAATTTGATGCTATGTGAGATTCTGGAATTTATACTCACTTCAGACTAAATTACAAGCATGTGGGATCTTTCATCATCCAACACCAAAAAAGGAAGCAGGAAAAAAAAAAAAAAATTAAACAAATACTACAGTGATGTCGAATGTGGATTTCTGCACTTGTGCGCTACTCCTGCCGTCACCACACCCTCCTCTCCTCTCTTAGTTTTTTTTTCTTTTTTTCCCAGATAAAGAACCACTTGGGGCTCAAAGGAACATATGGAAGTTGGTAGCCCGTAGAGTCACACAGCACTTTATTAAACGAGAAGCAATTCCAAACCACTCCTCTCTCTTCTCCTTTCTCTAACTAATGATCCAGAAAAACCTGGCAGCGGGTCTGATCCCTCTCTCGCCGTGATTCTTTTTTAATTAGCGCTCTGAGGAGACCTTAGGAGTGAGGACTGGATTATTTACACCAACCCTGACTCTTTGCTACGACCTACCGCAACCTGCCTTTAATAATAACAACCATCACAACGAGGGTGGCACGCTGTACATACTTGAAATTGGATGGAGCTAAAAAAAAAAAAAAAAAGGAAGAGAAAGCAAAAGGCAGCACTAGATAAATATTAATGTTGCTGTTAAAGGTTGTTTTTTTTTAAACATCTGTACGCAGCAGCAAAATAGGTGTATATTTTTAATCATAGGTTATGAACCATAATGCTATTATTCATCTATTAAATCAAACTCTTCCATTACTTTTGTGAATAGATGTATTGTGGTTGAACTAGGGGTTTAAATTTCAGATCACTTGACCCACACAAATATAATGTTGTATTACGATGAATCTGTAATTGCATATGATTGTGGGTCAACCTCAGTAGTCGTCTATATGACCTCAGTGGCTCATTTAAGAAATACTAGCTTTTTATATTGAACAATTAGGGTGAAATGAGAAGGTTGGAATACAATATTAGCGCAATCATCGAGTCCCACTCAATGTTAAATAACTAATCAATTGGCAAATGCTTCTATGCAAATGTTGCGGCTATCGCATGATCTAAAATACTCGCATGAAGAAATAAAAAGGTGGAAAAAAAATGCATCTACGCACGCAGACAAGAATTTCGCCAGATCATTGCTGTAGGTATTGGAACATGGCAAGCAATGGAAGGGCTAAGAGTTAGAAACATTTTTTGGACACCGCCATGGCAAAAAAACCTTGAGCAATTTTTGTTGATTCAACAATTTTGGTTAATGGGTACCACATCTATTCCACAGCCTGTAATTACAACAGCTCAGTTTCCAATCTCTGCTTCGCATGCTGGGATGCCTCGCAAGTCTTCCTCGTGGTCGCCAATTTTCCGCCATTTCTCAGGCCCATCCCCTGCCCGATTCTTAAGGGCATGTTGGAGAACATGAAGGAAGGAGATAGTCCCACGCTCTAAGACAGGTGACCTAAACGATGGGATCATATCACTGCTACACAATCCACCGCTTACACCCAAATCACGTAGTATAGGGATTGTGGGAAAAAGGTTTAAGGTTAAACATCCAAGGAACAGAGGAGCTATTTGTCGGTTTTGTTCCACTCCCGGCCCCGGGTTTGACTGACAGCCTATGCTCACTAGGGTGGCAGTATCCAGCATTCAGAGACCAGGAAACCGACCGTTCCCTTTCCGAGGATGTCCCTGGAATCCCCAGAGGATCTCTGCCATGTCGGGGAGGCGCCCTGGGATTCACTGAAATTACAACTCCCATTGTCAAAACAGTGGATGAATGTGAAGCAATTTGTTTCAGATTCAATTACTTCAACATAAATTTGCAGCAGGAAACCCACTTTGTATATAAAAATGACAGTGTTACAAGAAAATAACTTGATTTGTAGCTTTCACTTTAATCTTGTCTTGGATAGCATAACTGGGACTTAATATTTGCTCCGACCATCCATAATGATGGTTCATTGTCAGACATGGCATTGAACAAGCCTACGGTATAATTTAGAAAAGCAGAATATCACACCAATATTTATGTTAGTCGTGGTTGTTTATAGTATTCCCAGAGATGCGTAAACACAAGATTGAAGATTTTATAATGATGTTGGCTAGCAATATTTTACTTGGTTGTTCTGTGGCATTCATTTTAGGCAGCGTTAGCATCAACTGAAATTTACTCACTTATTGAATGAGAAAGAGAAAAAACACAAGTCAATAGTGCTCCAGTCTTATTATACTATAGTGCAAAATGCTTTTATAACTCAACAGTCATCCCATGCCTTTTAAAGAAGTATATCCTGTGACCCAGGGCACTCTTTTAATCTTAAATATAACCTAAGGGAGCCTGCCTATAAAAACAGTCCTAAGCCTTGCCTTAAAGGCTGACTACTTAATTCAACTTCCAACAGTAATAAAAGCATAAATAAATAGAGATGGTCTTGACAAAGAGGAGGTGGGAGTGAGGCAGGGCAAGGTGGGAGGCAGCGGCTGTGGCTATCCACAAGGCAAGGCAAAGATGGGGAGGCTGTTCCTCCGTGCAGCAGTGAGTGCAAGCAGGGTGGAGAGCATTAGAGTGAAGTAAGGCTTAGTTATGTTTTTTCAGCAAGGTCTCTGTTTGTAGGTAGTAAATAGTAGACAATATCCAGAATCACATGTCGATGCTGCGTCTGTAGCACACTGCCAGCTGGGAGAAAATGTTTAATACATCTAAAAGTGATCCATATGTCAGCATGGCACGGGAAAGTTGTTGAACATCTTTGGGGAAGGGGGTGTGGGGGGGTGTAGCCAAAATAAATAAGGTCATGGTTTCTTTTTGAAAACCCTTTAAAAGATTTATTTTCTTGCATGGCCACATGTCCTTATGGAAACAATTAACAGCAGGTACATTATGTTACATTATGCCTTTTTTGGGTTGGCGGTGTGGGATTGGCAGAACACCGGCTAGACGTGCGAGTCATTTCACATGGATGAATGGTAAATTGAGAAGAGAAGATAGCCAGAACAGAGCTTCAGAAAAACAAAAGTTATTTAAGGGCTCGTTAGTGTTACCGACATAGCTCGTGGTGGACTTTGCACCTGAAGCCAATAGATTGTAATGGAGAAGTGGGAAGGGAGCTCAGAACTTGTTCGCTCAGGTTGGGGCTCTGAAAAGTCAAGTAAATCACTGTCTTCAAAAGGCCAGAGCTTTATTTACGCTTTACTTCCACCAAACATGTCTGCCACTGACTAAAACCATGAATCACCCCTCACCCACCGAGCCCCCCCCCCTGCCTCCTTCCCTTAAACACTTTTCAGTTGTGTGGGTGATAGGCTGATCAGCACTGTGGTTGAGGTCAGAGAGGCCGAGGGGAGTTTAACTTAGCAAACTCGCACCGCTAACACCAAAGTGCCTCTGCAGATTTAAAGCCGTCCAAAAAGCTGAGACCACAAGCGGAGGGATTTTTTCCCCCCCTTTTCTTTCCCTTCTTCTTCTCTTCCTTACCGTATTGGTTGGGTCATCTTGGAGGATGGCATCGTAGTGCTTGTTGGCGTCGTCATACCTTCAGAGAGAGAAAGAGAAAAAAGGAATACAAGTTTGTTTTTTAACCGATCCCAGTCCCCAAAATTAGGTGGTGGGGAAATCAAACAAAGTTCAAGGTAATCAAGTTTCTGTATACAGTGTTGCAGGTTTCTGTGATTACAGTGAGGCTGTACAGAAATCAGCGGTGATCTAAAGGGAGAAATAAACACTCTTTTAAGTTTAGGTTGCTGGTCGCCCAGCCGACATTGCGAGTGGCTTATATCACTTCACAATGAGTCATGAAATCAATACAAACAAAACGCGCTGTTTTGAAGATTGTATTTTCATGTAATTGAATCCAGTTTGATTCACCTTTAAACAAAATTTAATTGCTGCTTTTACATCTGTCCAGATCCGTAGCTGAAGTTGTTGGTTCGGTTGACTGTGCCTTGGCCAAAACATAATACCACAATACACACATGTGAGCCTGATAAGCAACGATATCCAACGCAGAGCATCTCAAACTGTTGGCCCGAGCCCACATGATTTTATTTAAAAAAGGGCAAATTTATGAGCTGTAAGTATCAAATCATACGGCAAAGAAATCCAGGAATATGAAGCTTGTCATCACTTGCTTGTCACTTGTCATGTCAAATCAGGTGCTGAGGAATGATTTTAAAACTCTATTGTATCAGGGGGCAAACTGCAACACTGACGTTGTTTTTTTTTCGGCAGCCAAAGGCGGGGTTCGGTGATCAGAGAGTGTCCCACCCACAGCCTGCAAACAGACAGAAGTAACTCTGGTTCCCATTAGCGCTGAGCAGCCCCACTTCCAGCACTGCTGCTGCTTCCCTCACATTCACTTTATTACTCAGCCACACTTTGGGAGATTTCAGATGGCACCAGGCAACCACTCACGAGCCACTTTGATTTGCTTTATTTATTTAGGAACAGTGTGTGTGTCTGTGTGTGTGTGTGTGTAGGGGAATGGCCTCGCTGTTTGAAACTGTGTCATTCAAGTGTAGCACTGTCTGCTGCCAATTAGATCCCAGGGTGCCGTTTATTTAATCTGACAGTGCCGAAGCAATCACTCTCAATTATCACATAAACTCTGACATAACCGATAAACCAGCGACGGTGATCCCGGTGCAGGGAATGTTGAGCGAGATAGTAAACAGATTGAATTACCCTTGCTTCAGCTCGGTGCGGACTAAAATACCCCCCTGTTTATCTTTGTTGCTCACACTCTCCGTTCTGCTTACTTTTTTTTTTGTATAAACTGCAGATTCAGAAATAAAACACACCACTGATGGAGGGGAGGGGGAGAAAAAGTGAGACTGTGGTGACATGTCAATATTTACAGGGGCCAAGACACACTACCTTGTACAGAGACCAAAAACAGGACGAGGAAAGAGAGCACGAAAATAGGGAGGGGGAAAAAGAGGGAGAAAACAAATAGAGACACAAGAAGTTAAAGAAGGAGGGAAACAACAGAGGAGCAGAAACCAAAACAGATTGAGGGGACCCCCAGAATACCAGTGGGATCTGACCACTTCCTTCCCGGGAATCCCGTACTCAAGCTAAAAGGGCCACAGGACTACCCTGTGCTGAACCTTTTCGTCTCTCTGCTCCCCTCTTCTCCAAAAAGGAATGCTGGGCGATCCAATATAAACACACCCTAGCCCCACACATACATATACTGTACACACCCACACTGGTACTGTTGTACCACTTAGGATCTGCTAACAGTTTTTAGCAGGTCCCCCCCTCCCCCCCAAGCCTCCTAAAGTATCATACATAACATTAAGGCTGTTTTTTTTGGTTTTTTGCTGCCTCGTCTCCCTGTAGAGCGTTTGGTGCTCGGTGCTTACCTTTCCAAAGCTTCCAGCCTCATGCCCGATAATCGCTTCACTCTGTGGCTATCTGGAAACTGCTTCCTCAGTTCCTGTAGACAGGTCTGCAAGGATGTGGGCAGAGGAGAGAGACCAATTATAGTTGGCTGTAACGACACTTTTTATTTTATACTCTTGCTCTCGCACACGTACCTCAACAGACACAAACCACCTGTCTTGAAAACGTCAGATTCAATGATTCGGCTAAGTAAACTTAACGCACCGACTTAGAAAACAGGCTGACGAAAAAGGGCCAGCAGTCTCAGATGTGAAAATCTGCTGGTTACTGTGTTACTCATTTGGGCAACCACGCTTACTACTATAAAAATGGGAGAGCGAGGATGACTGTCTGCCATCTTTTTTCTTTCCTTATTTACATAGAAGTAAAATTTTGATTGATTGCTCGGTAGTGAAAGAGGTGAGGAATGGTTATAATCACGTTCAGTGTTATTCCGAATGAGATGGAAAAGTCTGACCTGAATTGTTTGTGTTATCCATCAGCTCAAGTCTGGTCCTTATGCTTTTTTTTTTTTTCTTATTCTTTTTTTTGTGTCTGGCAGCGGGGCTGAAAGGATAGCCAACAGACAACTAATTCTAATGACTGAGGTCTGCCTTCTCTGTACTCAATGAGTCACTCTTTTGCCAAAGGAGTCGTTGCATCCATACTGATTGTAGACCAACCATTTTCAATTACTGAGATCTCCTGCCTTTTTTTCTTTTTAAATTTTGACTATTTTAAGAGCTATGAATATTTCAAAATGCCAACTCAAAAACATCACATCAAGCTTTAGGATGGCAAATAAATCCTAAGGGAAAAAGGGGAAAAAAAGCAGTTGAACTCCATAAATGATGGCCAAGTTCAGCTAACACTTGAAGCATGCTCCCCCCCCCCCCCCCCCGCTCATTTGCTACACCCTCTAATTCCAACTCTCGGCAAATTGTTTTTCCAAAGTACAGACAGAGTATTACCATTTGGCCAAATAAAAATCAGATTTTCACATTTGGCAGAGGAGAGGGGGGGTTGCTGCAAAGTAGGGAATGGCTGTGAGAGAGTGAACGATGGCTTTTGAAGCTCTTGGGTGTGTGTGTGAGGAAGCACGGTAAAAAAACTCACCAGAGCCAAGTCATCCCGACTGCAGTCCAGCGCTGCGATCATCACCTGCTCATAAATAATCCATACTGGGCAGAAGAGAGACAGACAAATGAGACTGTGTTGACGCCCTTTCCATTCCACTGTCTGGTGCAACATGAAAAATTGATATATTGAACTGTACACTTGATGTACCGGCTTTAACTCTGTCCCCAACAGCTGCACATCATGGTTTTTTTTTTTCATTATTACTCATACAAACAAGCTTCCATGGTGTGAGTCAACAGCTTGAGAGCCTATCCAAAGAACTTTCCCATTATATTAACATGCTACATCCATTATTTTCTGTATGGACTACATACAAGATACTTGGACGTCGTTGCAATAACAATAAGCAACAGATGCAAAAACATTTCAAGTGCACGCCCTTGTGTTAAGTCTTTACAATCATGTTATTTATTTCCCCACAGAGAGCCGGTAGTAAATTACTAATTCAATTTCAGTAATAACGTTACATTAAAGGAAATTAAGTGTAACATCATTTAGGAGAATAAGTTGTTACATTTATTATAATCACCTCTCAGTTTTAAACTGAAGTTGACCTATCTGAAAATGACCCTCTGCCTCCCGCCCATAATTCATTTTCCTTCATTATAAACTGTCTTGGTCACAGTCCAGACTAGTATAGATGACATAACATGGAAAAGGCAATCTTTGAAGATAATAAAGGAAGACAGAATTAAATCACAAGTTGGGGGGGGTTAAATTCAAGCAACACTAAATTTTTGAGCAAAAAACCATTGCTAACAGTGTCAAAATCACTGGAAACACAAAACCAAAGTGGCAAAACCAACATCTATAAATATCATGCTGAAAGATTTCTCAGCCCTCGTTCTATGCTGTGTGACTGTGTTTACAGTGACTATAGCTCACGTGCCTGAACAAATGTGGAAAGCTCCATGTGGTCGATTAAGAACATAATGCGTCTGCTTTCATAAAAATATAAATATATGCATATATCAGTTACAACATCAACACAGTAAAAATGTTATTTCATCAGTGGGTGATCTTTAGGTATAAGTGCTGTGTTTACATATAGTTGCTGACTGTTGTGAAGCTTTTCACCACATAGAAAATGAGTGTTTACATTTCACCTAATTACTCTCTATTAAGGAAATGTTCATCCAGAAGACTCCTCCTAACTTTTACTAAAAATAGACACTTGCACAACTCTGCAGCTCTTTTTTAATGTTAAGGATTAAATTGGCTATATGAGGAAAATGTCTTTTTACCAATAATGTGAAACTGATGTCTATGTGTCACTGTAGAGTGGTTGCATTTTGATTTCTTTCTGCTCCACAATCCTCAGTGAAATTATGGTGGGAAACAGTCATACGTTTTGAACATTTATTTATTTTAGATTAATAAAACCAATCACAAGCAAGTCTCAACAATTCAGAACTGTTATATTTTTGTACTTGTGAAGCAAGTCAGGTTGAACGCCATCAGTGACGCTGTTTACACTTGGTTTTAAAACTTTGTTGGTTTAAAACTTGGTTCGTCTGAATTAGTGATCTCTTATAAATCCTTTCTTAAAAACATACTTTTTAGAAGAGCCTTTCCTGATTTTAATTTTCCTCAAATTGTTTCTATTTGTTTTCTTATGATTTGTGTATTTTGCTGCCTTGTGAAGCACTTTGTAACTTGGATTTTGAAAGGTGCTCTATAAATAGTGTATTATTATTCAGATGTGTTTAAGTGATCTGAACAGCGGACCCATTGTTGTTCACACCTTTGTCTATCATGCATCTCTGGGGTGTCCTGCTGTACACTTGTGTTCAGGTTTTGTTATTGCCTACGTCAGACCAGCACCAGATTGATTTCACACAGGCTAGCTAAGTAAAGAAACATGTTTCAAGAACTAATAAACATGTACATGACTATTTCAACTGTTGATAGTAGGACAAAGTCATTTGGCATTGTCGCCCTGTCACCAAAACAACCACCACGTCCTGCAGTAATAACATATTTCTAATAACATCATTGTGAGGGATGCATCAGGACACTTTAGCGTTTACACTACAAACGATCCGTAGTCAAATGCATCCCAGTCCATCTCAGCAAGTGATTTGAGTGATGGGATCACAATGTCTTGGTGGTTGTATACACTTGTATTTAGCACTGTCCACCCAAGACGCATTTTAAAACCAAGTGTAAACAGGGTTTCTAATGAGCACAACCATTCCATTTAACATGTTTCATGTGGTGGTTAGCTATAAAAAATTACATGTTTATAGATTTTTTTTTAATTCAATCAACTGTAACATTATAACATAATGACTAATAGCTTGGCTACGGAAACCAATTAATGGAATTAATACAACATGTTAGACAGCTTTGACAAACAAACTGGACATGTTGAGCCAAATGAACACCCCTGTTAATTGAAAAAGAATAACAAAGTCCAGCTCCACCCAAAAACTGACAGGCCAAAACAAACAAACGCCTGGAGTTTTTCTTGACTTTTATGATTCCAACCCTTGTTTTGATAATTGCCATCTCATTTCACAGCCAATTTAAGAGCTGGTTTCAATAAAACCATGGCATGGTAAGTGTTTATCCGCTTCTTTTAAGGACTGTATGAATCATAATGACTGGGGAAAAAGGGAGAGTTTTATTGGGTAATGCAGCAGGACAGCACTGTTAAAAAGGAAACCATGACCTTCGATATGTTTATGGTAGGTCGAACTAACTGCTGCTTCAAAAATAAAATGTTGAAGAAATTAACACTATACTATACTCAGTGTATTACTAAGCCATGCCTCCTGTTGCACCTTTCACCCCATTACAGTGCAGTGTTTCCCACAGAGTTACATTCTATCTGTGGCAGAGGCTGATGGGGGTGTTGGGGGATTAGGAGGGGAGTTCCTTATACAGGGTATTATTAATAATATAATATATAAGGTGGTCAGTCATGTTCTCCGTGGGGAAAGCCAACAAAAACCCTTCCTCCCATGCATGACCATGTTTTGATTCAAAATGTGCATGGAGAGTAGGGGCTATACAGACAGGCCTGTTGTCAGTGTGTTTAACAGAATGAGAGAGTGGGGCAAAGAGGGGCTGAGTGATTCAATGTGTTGCATGCAGCTCTATAATGAAATAAGATTTTGCCCATTTTAAACAGTAAAAAAATATTTTTGGTTCATTATGAAACTGTGGCGGGCCGCAGGTTATTAATGGGAAACACTGAAATGTGTCGCCAAATATGCTATGGTAACCATTACTATATCTGGGTGGCCCATCCAAGTAAAGTCACTGCAGTGTGTATTACAGTCTTGTTAACTGTATCCCTGCTCATTGTTTGTGTCTAATATAGTCACCTTTCTGAGTTATTTACTGCTTTTACTAGGCCTGCCCCATAAAAAGTGATGATGAATTGACTCGTATTTGTCAGTCAAATCACTACCTTTTCCTTTCAGCTGCATCATTGAAGACAGAATAACACTAAGTGACAGCATGACAGGCTGTAAACTTTTACAGACTCTTATCTCAAAATTACTTAAATATAAACCAGTGATGGAAATGAGGGATGATGGAAGCAGAGGATATGACTCAGCTCTCGTGCAGAATGTTAGGAAAGTTGGTTCAAGAGTAGTTTGAACCAGACCTCCAACACACCCTGCTCTACCATCCAATGTGACTGACAGTTCTGTACACAGTCATGCTGGAAAGAAACTCTAGTGCAATAGGATTTTCTAGCTGAAGCTATACAGGGATGCACACTTTTTATTTGGAAATTGGAAATGTTCAACATAACAGATGATGAGCAATGGTATTAAAATGTGAATCTTGCCGGTAAAACATGAGACCCATGCAGGCTTTCAAGTATTCTACCTTCCCCTTTCAACTTTCCTAATTATCTGTTTTTATGTAAACACTCCTGTGTTTTTAGATTTTGCTTTTCAACACTGACTGTGTCTATCTGTAAATAGTGTCAAGCTGCCGGTTGAGTAATCTCCCAAAAATCAGCGTGTTACTCCTGTTAAGGGTTAGATCTACATTTTGTTTGTCAGAAAAGCTGCAATTCTCTCTACTTCAGAGTTTACATTCCCCAAAATTCATGTTACAAAATTAAACGGAGACAACTGCATAAAGGAGCATTTTAAACATGTTGTCTAATCTCATTTTACTATACCCTTTAAGAACAAAATTGCACTTACTGTCATCGCCCAGTTTAGATGCATGTTCACAGATGAGCTCTTCACCAACATCCACAATTTGTTCACTATTTCTGCAGTTATCTTCTCTCCATTTACGCAGCTTGTCTCTCATCTCTGCGGACAAAGTAGTTGAACCATCAGAACAACTGTAATCTGAGTGAAGTATCAGCGTCAACAACAGTTTTCAACACACTTTAGCAATGCCAGGAGCTTTAACTACAGGGCTGTGCAATACAGGGAGGGGATTGTGAAAAGCAAGGCTGTAATAAAGCTATAACATTACTGTAATGTGCAGTGAGATTGTTCATTCATTTACCGACATTTAAATATACGTGGACGACGGGAGGAAAAGCACTTCTTAAACTTAATCTACATCTAGACTGAGAAACGAATATAACTTCATATAACCACGGTTGCACAAGTAGCAATAACGTTACTACTGCATTAACTCACTCATCATTACTGTGTAATATGTCTTGTAAGGCCAGACACCTACTGCTACGTAGCTACAGCTAACGTTAGCCAAATGTTGGACGGCCTCTCAAAACGGATACGCGTCCCTTTCTGTTACATATTCACTGCCAACTCCACAGCATCATCAGCAACATTACATCTACCGACTGTTAAACGGGTATTAGCTACTGTATGGATTATACGAATGGGTAAAGCTAACCATGCTAACTAGCATTAGCTAGCCTTTTTACACGCTGACTCCTTAGCTTCTATTTCCAGTTTGGGAGAGCGACGACTATTCTCCGTCCTCTTACACAAAGAGAGCCTCCAATGCCTTATAAATATAAAAATATATCTCAGTGACACTTGAAGGGTATGTATTTTATCTTTTGTCTTACCTTCCCAACCAACATCGTACATTTCTGATACTGACGCCATCTTTTCTTTTTGACAACATACGCCGTGCCTCTACGTCATCAACTTGCCAACGGCGGGCGTGGCCTGACGTCGTCGTAGTAATAATAATAATGATGATGATGATGATAATGATAATGACAATAATAATGATAATGATAATGATAATAATAATAATAATAATAATAATAATGATGATGATGATCATAAACAATAATAATAATAATAATAATAAAAAATTATAATAATGATAAGAAGAACAAAGGGGATATTCTGAAATATTATATGTAAATATTTCTTTTTTTTATTATAATATAATTATAAATATTTGTGATATTATTATCATGATAAATTATCTAATTATAACTTGCTGCAGTCGTAGGAAATAGTATTAGTTGTAATGGACATGGTGTCTCTTGTTTCATAATGTGTCAGTCAGATTAGTCATTATTCATTAGAAATGCTTAAATATTTTTATCAGCCAGTATCATTTAATATTTTGTCCGTGCTTTGCATGCAGATTAAGTGGAGACTGATCTTTTGGACTTTCAAGCTGGAGTTGCAGATGCTCTGGCTGAGACAAGGGCCAAATGTGATTCCACTTGTAGTTGACATTTACAATCCAGATGATGTCGTTCTCATGCTCAATTTCCATTTTCATATAACTCGCCTCCTAAGTATTGGGTAGGACAGTTGGCTAAGCCTAGAATCTATCAGTTTCCTCTGAAAATATGAAATGTGCTTTCCAAGCACATCTACCATTTTATCCTGATTTCCCTCAGGAGCCTCTGTGGATCTCATCCTTTGCTGTGTATGCTTGCACACTTCTCTCTTACCACATTACATACTTGTTGATGTAGACTCCAGCACAAACTTGCTTACAGAGACATTTCAGAGATCTGATGTCATATCCAGTGCCGCTCACTGCATATTGCTACTGTTATGCATACTTTGTCAATGTTCCACTGAGAAAGGGCACCAAGGAGGTGCTTTTTTTCCGATGGACACTGATATTGTAAAACAGCCAGGCATCATCAGTAATGGGCAAGTGCAAGTGCACAAGGGAACGATAAAATGTCATCATCTCTGTCAGGGACACAAATAATAACACTGTGTACAGTTTAAGTTACACACCACTTTGGCGTTCGGTGCACTTGTAATTTTCAAGTCTGCACATGGCAGTCAGTTGATATGTGGTTGGGTTTTTGCTGGAACACCAAATACCAAAGGAACCACATTAAAACAATCATACACTGTCCTTTGGGGCAGAGGGCTTTCCCCTGTCTGCCAAGGTGCCACTGAGGGCCAGGGCCCTAATAGTGACCTGCAATAAACACCATGCAGCAGGACATGATGGTCTGTGAACAAGCTGTCCATAATTTTGAGATGCAGCTGAATGCGGTGATGAAAAAAGCCTCTTGACATAAGGCGCCTGTTTAACTTGGAGCAGCTTTCTTCTACAGAAATGTCACAATATGGGAGATCAATTGCAGCCATCTGAAAACCCAAATTGTACTACTCGACTGGTGCTTACGTAGGTTTCCATGCTATGGAAGCCCCCACATATGGCACACAGGACAAGCATATATATATTTTCCTTTTCAGTCTCCATGCATGAAAAAAAAAAGAAATATTCCAGTAGAAACACTTCACAGGCATTATATTTTGATTTCTGACAGAAGCAATCAGAGTTGGCAATCTCTAAAATGAACAGTTATGGACTAAAAATTGAGGTAAGGTTGAGGTGCTCTTTGCGGTTTTGAAATAGTTCCTGTTCCATCTAGATTTCTCTCTCGTTGGTGTCGTACAGTGTGTTGCGGAAAATGAAGACAGATGCAATTAGCAACAATGTTTGGACTCAGCCTTCTGGAGCCGGCAGCAGTGTGTTTACTTTGAAATCTGATTAGGTCCCCTGTCTGACCAAGTTGCTTTCACCTCACCGCGAATAACTCTGTACAGATGACTTCAGCACGCTTTTGCCTCTGATGGACTCCCTCTATTGCACCTTTGACCTCACCCATATCCTGAATGAGAAGCCCTGAGCGGGAAATTATGGCACATCACAATTAGGCTTTCTCACTCTCTTGCTCTTCTTTCTCTTGGCTTCGGTGCCAAGAACAATATTCGGTCCGATGTCAGAGCAGCACCACGCTGGTAATTGACGTGACTCACACGGTTCGAAGCTCAGGATGTATTGCTCCCCTGACACCTTGTGTAGTAGCGTGATTGCTTATTGCGGATTGGAGTATTACCACGTGTAGTATATTATGTGTTGCTGGATTGGTTTTAATAGCCAATGGTCCTTTCTCATTACATCGAACAAGGATTTAACATCACCGTGCATGAACATTACTTCCAAAAGAGTGCAATTTCCCACATTCATCATAAGAAGTCATTTAGAATCAGAAAAAAGCGTATCTTTACAATCTTTTGACATTGCCATGAATTAATTTCCACATGAACAAATCACTGTGCTCCTCCTGGAATTCATAATAATAAAAAAAGTCATATTGAAGGACTTTATATGTGAGCCTAATCTTACATAACCCTCATGCAATATTATTAAAGCAAAAGTTTGATGTTTAAAAGAGGATTTGGCAGTGACGTGACAATTTTGACACCTCTAAGCCAAATATTAAAGAATGTTTCTGTGCCGTATCCAAAAATCACATCATCTTCCTCCTAAGTTGCAGCAGCTGGTGAAGTCCATTTATTTCAGCGGCATTTTTTGTATCGTTCCAACTTGAAATGTATAAAGCACTTCTGCAACCTCTCAGGGGGTCGAACTTGAGGTTTGACATTCATGGGAGTCATGGATATCGTTCGCCACTCTCACTTTCTTCCCATTATTTTGAGTGGTTTTATTCTGAACCATCCACTTAGCTGCGTAAATACACACAATAGCAATTATTAGAGAAATTTAGAATCCGCAGAAAGGAGATTATTCAAATCTCAACCCCCCGTTACAGTGAAAGCCTGTAACTAAACAGCAAGTTGGCGTTATCAGATTTCACTTTTTCTTTTCTGGTAAGAATACTCATGACCGCAAATTTGGAGATAGCGCCATGTTCCCTGTAATGTCATGTTTTCAAAGAAAATTGCAGAGGAAAAGTGAAGTTATGCATAACGAGAGGAGCGAGCATGGGAGCAAAGCTCGTTGAGGAAAGATTAGAGGGGTCAAATATTGATCGACTCCTTAGTCTGCATTCTGTGATATTGCTGCAGTGTGAGAGTACAAGTCATTCCTTGTTTGTGCAGTGGACATGTGCTGCGCAGATGTTCTGCCATGTTTGGTGCCACTGGGTGCTTGCTGGAAAAAGTTTGTATTGTTTTCTGGACCATAGGCCTGGTCGATAACCTTCTTCCCACTGCCGTCGCATGTGACAGCGCTGAAGTCAGCACTGGGCTCTGAAACAGGAGTGTGGGCCGCTGATTTATAACCCGACACTCATAGGAACGAAGGGATGCATATCTAAAAAGTTAACAGAAGAATCATTGAAATTCATATAAGATGCTGGAATTCGGATTCAGGGCAGGGATGCTTGGCTTTGCAACATCCAGCGCCGAGTCATTTGTCTTCAGGTCTTATTGATTTATATTTTGACAGATATTAGAATAACGCTAGTGGTGGGTGTCTTTGGCAGTGGCACCTCCTCCCCCTCTCTTGGATTCATTTGTTGACTAAGAAAGCTTTCAGAGAACTGGAGAGCTGAGGTTTTTCATGGAATATTTGGCCCATCACTGTAGAGTCCTTTAAGTTTATCCCATTAAGGTCGAGGAGTAGTTTCTTCAAGAAACGGTGCACAATTTGATTTAGAGATACAGAAATGGATGAGTGTTTATATTTACTTCACTTTGATGGGCTTCGCTTAAAGTTTTGATGATTCTTTAGCCCAGACCTCTTTATTCAGTAGCTTGGCTGGGTACTAAGGGAGTAGCTGGAAACAAATCATTAGTTACATTCACCTTGTTGGTTGGGTTGAGTGAAAAGCACTTTGGCAGGAGCAGATTACAAAGTTGCAGTAACATTGCCAGGACGTAGTTAGAGCAGACCACCATGAAGTGTATCCTCAAAGAGGGCGGATCTGACAAACAACAATTTAAGTGAAGAGAAGATTAGGCTCACATTTGTAAAAAATTGTGCACAATTGCATAGCTTCAACCTTCAAGGAATAATTTGACATTTTTAGATATATGGTTGTTTCTTTTCAGACAGTAGTTATACAAGAAGATTAATACCACTCTCACAACTACCAGTAAACCCTAAAGCTTACTAAATAACATGTTTTATTTCATTTGCTTAATCCGTACAAAAAACAAAGTATATAAACAATACTTTGCAGTTTTGTGAGGGTTTATGCATAAGACTATTTCTTGGCTGGGTGCAATTTCTTCCTGGAATCACCTTTGGTTGGCTAGTGACCTCATGGTCACAAGAAGACTAAAGAAAATGCTGCTTAAATGTGATTTAATGCTTTGGATATTGTGTGAAAGCATAAAACAAGGAATTAGTATATTTCCCAAAATGTAAAATGATTCTATGGAGCGGTTGGAGATATCAGGTGGATTAGCTATAATCCGTTTTCTAGAGCCTGTGTCCATCTTTAATACATATGGTTTAATATTATGGTTTAAAATCACCAGTATTATCTCAAATTTCTAAATTGATTTCACTTCGCCCCTTCTAATGCTCCCTCCTGCAGTTTATTTATCATACTATTAATATAGTTGATACTACAGTCAATATTAGAAAATATCCAACAGGAAATTGCTTTGATCCATGCTGCTGATCATCCCATGCCCATTTTTCCATCTCTCTGAAATGCATGGGTTTGGCTTTGCTTTTCTCTAAGGGGATGGATGAGCAAGCTTGAACTGGACCTTTTATAAAATATGGATTGAGCTTAGTTCAGACTGTCTGGTCAGATCTGGCCAGTACAAATATCAAATATTTGAGACTTTTATTGGTAAAATAAAATCTGGGTATAGCGATGAACAGTAAGATAAAACACACACTACACTAAGAACTCTGTTAAGGACAAAGTTAATATGCTGTGAATACTGAGAAAGTCTGAAGTCTGGATGTTGTTTGGGGTGAACTGATTTGACATGTTTATGTGAGTGCAGTATGTTATCAGCAAAATGCGGTGTCGGAAAAGAAAATTGACCCAAAATCTGACGAAAGGAAGGTTTCCTGCACAAGTTTTTCCAAAATACTACCTCTCAAGCACCTATTTTTTATGAAGATTGGCTGGTTGAAACAAGAGAAACCAATGCAATTTGGCTTTCATATCAGTGTTTAAAATGCATGATTTCTTGTCATTTGGGATTTAGTTTGTGGTATTTAACTTATCTCAGAACGCTTACTGGCCTTGCCTGCACCAGTGAAGATTTTTCCTGCTGCTTCCTAATTCAATATTCTGTAATAACAAGTATTATGGCCTGCGTGTACAATGGCAATCACACAACTCACATTACACCGAAAATGGACAAAGAAGCACGTGTTTGTTACATGAAGGAAGGAAGTTTTCCTGCTTAGTAACTTTGTCAAGTAAGTAACAAACTGTAACTTAACATAAAATATTATTATTGTGCAACAAACAAAAATCTAAACCAATAAGCCAGAATTTTACATTTAAAACCTTATATAATTAACTGTCCAAGTACTTCAGGAAAATGTATCGCTAGGATGAAATAGAGCACAAAAAAGTAATTAATGTCAAAAATGAAAAAAGGGGAAAATGCATTAGCCGCTCACGTTAATGAAAACTGTGGTAAAGACAACAGTAACAGAGAACGTATTTCATTGTGACCTGATAAAGTCAACTTAGTGGCAGCCAAACTGGCTGGAGCTTTTCATCCTTTAAACTAAATGATCTAATAGAGATGAATTCCCAAATCATACTTGCCAAGCACACCAAATTATTGTACGGGTGACTCTTTTCTACTGAAACACATTTGCTGAAAATTAAGCAGATGACACATAAAAGGCCCCAGCAGAGTAGAGGCTCCTTTTTTTTGTTTTAAAGCGAGCTGCCACTGAGCCAGAGCTGTCAGAAGCACCCAGTAAAACTGGCCATGGTGAGTAGTGTCAGTTTATGACTCATTTCTACCTGCCGTCAGGCGGCAGGGAGAAGTGAGAGTGTAAGGGAGAGAGCAGGATGGTAACAAGGGAAGAATTGTTTGAGGATACAAGACAGTGTAGTGTGGTTGTCAAGAAAACAAGGTAGCAGTGAAACCTATTAGAGATGGGCCATTTAGTGGCTGATATTGGCTGTTGTCGGCCGGGTATGGTCGACACATGGGCACCTTTATGAGGCAGCTGCCGAAGTGAAGGGGGAGAGAAGAGGATGGGTCAGATGCACAGTGAAGGCATTCTAACCTTGTGGAAAGTGAAATGATTGGAAATGATCTGATTGTTTTCATTAAGATTTAGCAGGCTGGTCAGTGGGGGTTCATCATGACTATATTTGCCCTGAAAAGGTTTTAGTCTCATAAAGAAGTCATGCAGTCACACGCAGCCTTTTAGGAGAAATATTGGTGGTGTCTGGAGGAATGCCTATGTTTTCAAATTCAACAGAACGTTCACTTGGATCCCTCTTTATAAATGAAACGTTTCACTGTATCAACACCACAAGGAAATTATGGGAATTTTGAAAGGTTTACAAGTCACAGTCATTCATACTTCTGACAAACCAGCAATTTCCATACATGAACAAGCAGGTTGTCAGTGAAAGGTTAAAATATTTATGAAACGTCCTTTCTCCACAACCGGGAGCTGTATATTAACTGTCATTTTATTTGAAAAGTAAGTACTTTTTTTATTATTTCAATTTTGTACACCTGACAAGACCACATCATTCACAAATGTTACTAATCTGTACACTCCTGAACTGAAAGTATATCAATTTAAAATGTTGCTAGTCTTTAAAGAATGAATAAAATCACCATGCTATAAAATTATTAAATACTGCACGCAGCAAATGCATAACTGGGACCAGAAAGGGATTTGAAACTATGGAATTTGCCATTGAGGAAAACTTAAAGATCCTATACAGACATGTTGTAAGACATGTGGAATACTCTTCTTGGAATAGTGATGATTGTGTCAGATATGGGGTTTCCATTGAAAAGTTCTTTTAAATAATTAAAAACTATTGAAATTACATCTATTTCTTTATCCTCCAGAAAAAAACCGGAATCTTTATATATGCCAATATTTTTAATTTCAAATTGCATATTGGACCGTGATTAGTTTCCGAACTAGTTCTAATGTTACAGAATCCTGCTTGTACATACACATATTAAACTGAGGTTTAAGGTGAGCACAGAGAAAGGCTCATACTTGTAGTGTCAAACACACACATGGGCTACATCATTCTGCACAGTGAAACATAGTCTGTGGAGCCAAGTCCAAATAAGGCTGAGGTAGGCCCAAGATAAAGGCGAGAAAACCAAAATCCTGGCAGACCAAATCTCAATATAATACAATACATAATACAGAATACATTACAATACATTTCGATACAATAAGTTCCTAGACTGACATTTCTCCTTCCTAATATGTTCAATAAAGGGTGCCCGGATCTTAAGAAACTGAAACTGAATTTCTTCATGGTAGCCTATAAACAAGAAACTATGTACTCTCACAGAATAAACCTTTTTGCTATGACCATACCATACATGAGGGCTTGTAATGCTGAGGGAAGAGTCAAAGAATAGTTGGAGCAACCCAATTTAAAGGTATAATTTTAAAACAAGATATAGCCTACATAGTGGAAGAGGAGCTTGTGCAAAAACTCAGCGCACCCCCCCCCCCACCCCCCTTTTTGGCTCTCTTCCTTTGTGGATGCTGAGGCTGTAGCAGATTGGTCAGTTACATGCATGACGCAGTTACATCGACTTCCTCTTCCCCGCAGCAAAGATGGCGGAGTACGACCTCACCACCAGAATTGCCCACTTTTTAGACCGTCATCTCGTTTTTCCTCTGTTGGAGTTCCTTTCTGTCAAGGAGGTACGGAATATATTAATATATAAACACTTCGATACATATTTTTGGTATTTTTAGTAAGCTATATACTGCTTTTAAACAGTTTTTAAAGCCATACACGCGGTGTTCAAATTTTCTATAGCCGTGAAGAAACCGCATTTAACCGGAGTATAGTCGGAAGTTAATATTTCTGCTTTCAAAATAAAAGCGGGAAATATATTATATTTGGAAAATCAGTCGGGGAGAAGAAAAAACGGGTAGTATAAAAGATTAGATTGGTGACTGTAACGAAAACACAGTCAAACTGTCGGAAAACATGACGATAGTACACGATAGTTTCAATAGATTGTAACATTTTGAATTTAGATACCGGAAGTCTTGCTTGTTATTATGACAAGCTTTACAGTGGGTTCATCTGGTAGCCTCGCGTTTTTCCAGCACATGGCTGTAGGAGCGCGTGTTTCCTAATCCGACAAGTAGGAGGTTGTACGGAGTGGGCGGGCGGTGCTACTATACACATTACCACTTTATGGATTAGCAATGTTGCCGCCCAGCGGGGACACACTGGTCAATAAAACACTCATAACCGAGCTCTGGCAGGCTATGCTAACACCAGAAACCTGAAAAAGTGGCACATTGTGTTGTAATGTTGAACGTTTGGAATGAACATGTAGACAACAGTTGTGAAGTAGTATCGCTTAAAAACTGGAGAATGCTTATTCCACGACTCTAAACACAACCTGCCGACAAACAACGAGCACCGTCAACATGGGGGTTGGCTAATTCTTAACCGGCATGCTAACGCTAATTCACCAGCAACGTTTCCAGCTGCTTGTGTATAATCTTGATTGCTTCCTGCCGACAGTGATAAGACTTTTTTTTGACTTAAATAAAGCTGAATGCTGTTGTACTAGCAGTCCTGAAGCACTCATTCTGTTTGGTATAAGAAACATACTGCGCTTATATCATATGGTACAGCAGTTTGGAAAGACAGTTTACATGGCCATGGGGGTCTTGGGCCTTACTGCACTGCAATAAGTCATGAATGGGGGGAAAACCCATTATTAAATAGTTTGTGGGTTACAGGCTAATTATTACTTAACTGGAAACATAATGTATCAGTCTTACTTCCAATGAGGTAATTATACTGTACAAAAACATCCCCCTCACCTTTGTTTCCCATTACTGGCTGTGTTTCATAGATCTACAATGAGCACGAGCTGCTTCATGGAAAGCTGGACCTCCTCAGCGACACAAACATGGTGGACTTTGCCATGGATGTGTACAAAAGCCTCTTCTCTGAAAAAGAAATACCACAAAGTAAGTGTTGCACAAACCAGTTTACACTCCTCGTTGTTTTTATTTATTTTCTAGCACCAACTCACACAAAACTTAGGAAGATATTAATATTGCTTGATAGACATCATAAAAAGCTACTGCGCTTAACCACTCACTGAGAATTGATTAAGCAGTAAACTATATTTTACAGCATTTTCAGTGCTGGACCACAAACCTTGTACATGTTGGTTTATGGACTTGCTCTAGATAATGACTGTCAAATCATCCTTTTGCCAGCTCTCAGGGAGAAGAGGACAGAGGTTGTGGCCCAGCTCAAGCAGCTGCAGTCCGAGACAGAACCCATCGTGAAAATGTTCGAGGATCCCGAGACAACAAGGCAGATGCAGTCCACCAGGTAAAGTTATTTTTAAATCAGGAGAAGTCTCTTTTCTCCTTGATTTATTATCCTAAAACAGATTTTATGCTTGGCATGATTAGCCTTAGTGAGGATGTGAAATGTATTACTGGTCTTAAAGCCATGATTCTAGGATCAGTAAAACCTGTCATTTGAAACAGTAGACGGCATAACAGCATTGCTATGGGATTTTGTAACTTAATAGTAGTTGACTGGACTGGACATTGACTGAAAAATGTATTTAGTCTTAGGGCTTTCTCAGCGCGAAGTCAGCAAAGACAGAAGTAAAAAGACAGACACACAATGTTGTGGTTATCTTTATTAAGACTGTTTCGTTTTCTGCAGTGATTAAAATAGTTTGGTCATATTTTGCATTTATCCTCTCCTTTTGTTTCTTGGCAAGTGTGTGTACAGTTAATCAAAAGCATTTTTCCATTTTCATTCCTTTGTCAATTTGTGCTGTTTTTATTTTATTGTTTGAGTTGGGCTGCAAACATCTGTTTATTAAAGCCACAGATTTGTAGGAACTGTTATGTGAGATTTGAAGCCCGATAATGGTAACGTTGACTCGCAGCAGCGCATGTCTGTGTTCCTGTCAGTTTGCTGTCAGCATGGAACAAGAAGTAAATCTTCCTTTTGGATGAGGAGACATGTGTCTGTCTAACTTGCACATTCTTTTTACAACTCTCGCAGCCTAATTTATGCATCAGTTGCTTGTTTTTTATTATTATGTCTGGATTAGAGGATCATCCAGTGGTGGAAATGAGAAATAGATTGATACTTGAACTCCAGTAACCTGTCCACTGGGGTTAATACAAATAGATCTGCCAAGTGTTTTACAAGGTAATAGAAACTATTGGTCTCAGGGCTTTTATTGAACAGTTAGCAAATAGGCCTGTAAGCCTTACCAGGTTTTATTTGGACAACTATTGAAGCCAGAAGCCAAGTCCAGCTATCATAGTAAATCATGTTGTTACTTTATCAGTGAACAGATTTTTAAGCATAATGTGTTTTCAGGATGATCTGTGATTAATGCTTGTATGTTTCTTTTCTTTCATTTTCAAATCAATATGCTGCTGATGGCCTTTCTGACTTTTTCAGTGCAAAAGGTGGCAGTAATGCTGTGCAGATGTTTTCCATCAACAGTTGCCCCTTGATGAACACCTCAGTAGCTGACTTTCATGATTATATATCTCAAGTGCAATGCAAATATCTTTCCAGTGAACATATAACATAGTATTACGATTAAGACACTGTGGATAATGTTCTGTTGCCCATTTTTTCCAGTGAAGAGGGCTACATCTGCAGTGTAGTTTGACATATGGTTCAAAATGCATGTAAAAGTGTTAGTTTGTAGTGACAGATAGTATGTGCTCTAGCTCTAATAAATGATTAGGATCAGTGTTTCCATAATGCTCAGCAGGCTGACATTCCACACTACAGAGAAGTCCCCCTACAGTCTAGCCTTCATTAGCCTCCAAGCAGGAGACAGCATGTCCTGAAGCAGCGGAGAATCCCACCTCAGCTTAAATAAAATCCACCAAACACACACATCACACATGGGCCATGAGATGCACACTCTGACATCCAAGTAATGAAAGTGCACAGTGCCCGAAGAAACACATGGTTTCAGTGTGGTGTCCACATAAATACCAACATTTTCAAGCCACAGGCAAGGTTTCAAAATGCAGTTGGGGATACAACAGAGTAGCAGAGCAGTGCATTCCTTTGTTTGGACAAAGCCATAAAGACTCAAAGGCTGAGCTCAGAAATCACTATTCACTTTATTCACCAGACGTAGTGTGTTAGACATGGCTAGCAGATTAGATTTGTAGTAGCCAGACTGAATGTAATAAGCAGCCAGTCACACTGTTTTTAAAAGGGAAATGGTTTTCATTTATGTACAGCTCTTGATTCAGACCAGAAGTGGAAAAATATACCTGAACGGGGCTCCAAACACCAGGATGTCAGCCAAACAGCGACTCAAGTTAAATGGCCTCTAACTACAGGAACTCTCTTGCTTTTTTCTTTTCAGAGATGGACGAATGCTCTTTGACTATTTGGCAGAAAAACATAACGTAAGTTGGCCACGATTTGCTGACACCTCACTTCTCCACTGCATTTCCCATGGCTCTTGTGTGAACCCACGGTTGTTTCAGGGGTGAAACGGGAGGGGCAGGCCGAGCAGGGAAATGCAGAATTACTTCCCAAAACCCTTAACTCATTTTCGGGGTTTGTATGGCTTGCACAAATTCTGCGGACATTTACATTCTGTGGTGAATTGTTAAGAATAAACGGAGTAACTCGGGACTCGTGGATAGAGCCGCAAGAATGCCGGAGCTTCTATATTTACCGTGATGTTTGGCTTCTTTGCCTCCCCTCCATCGGTCCCCTCCCACTCCCGGTATCCCGCTGACCTGCACGCTGTCCTCAGTGCACCTCCTCAGCCCAGGCTCCGGGGCCCTGCAGCCTGCTGTGGGAAAGGCTTGGGCAGCCCAGAGCACCCACTGCCTGTCACACACATATACTGAATTTTTAGTGAATGGCATAAGTTCAATGTGACGTCAGCGCATAGTGGACAGCAGGAAGGCCAGTTTAAATATAGCAAAGACAAGCTGGCATGAAATGATAGCATACATGTGCATTTCGCATTTAGTTCACACGACCACTTCTTGGCAGATTTGTTACAAAAGTTTAAATATTCTCTCACCGCTCATGGCAAAATACCACTGATATGATATAGCAGCGTTTGCTCCATATTCATTTAGCAGTGGTGTGCCACAGAAGGGAAATCTTGTCTCTGCTACAGAAAATATGAAATTAAAATGGCCTTTCCAGTTTAGTCTCACTATCGTCTAAAATATATTTGTTTTTTCCCCAAATGTTTGACAAGTAGTAATTAAAAAAAAAAACCAAGACAATACCCTCAATCTGAAACATTTACCAAATTGCGACAGATATGAGACAAAAGTAGAAGTATTCCCTCAGTGCTTACTGTGGTTTGAATTTAAAACATGTCCAAGTATTGTTTTGACTATGTGAGACAAGAAAAAAAGAAACCCTATTTCTCATTCAGTGATATTGACATTCTTTATATTTCTCTTGAAGTTTCGTCAGGAGTACTTGGACACGCTGTACCGATACGCCAAGTTCCAGTACGAGTGTGGAAACTACTCCGGTGCCGCAGAGTACCTGTACTTCTTCCGTGTATTGGTAAGTTTGCCGCTCAGTCTGACACATTCAGCACCAGTTAACATTAATTGTGATGTTTGCAACTAACCGTACACCTCATCTCTGTAGCATTTTACTGTTTTCATTTATATACTGACTAAAGGCATTTCTCTGACATATTTAAAAAAAATTGAACATCACATTATGTTTGCTAGATTGCTTTAATTCCTCAAAAGGCCGACGCTCTCATAGGAGAGGAAAAGAACACTTAGGAGTAATTGAATGTGAAAAGCTGACGTCATTGCCTATTCAATTCACCGCACGTCTTCTGTATTAGGAGGAGACTGCGAGGACTCGAGCGGGATCTTTTACTGGGCCAAGTGATCAGTGGCGGACTGCATAATCTGTCTGTAGTCTTCTCACGAGGCGGCCTTCAGTAGACAGCTTATTGATTTGAGTGCTGTGGCCAGAGAGTCCCTTGTCATGACTTCTGAGCTCATTGTACGCTTAAGTTATGCAAGGCATCGCTTAGGTTTGCATCGAGAGGGTTATACAAATTTTTCCGTGTGTTTCTGGGAATGTGTGTGTGTGTGTGACGGTCGGGTCAATCCGTAGTGTTTTTAAAGGCCCGTAACGCACCGAAAGCATCTGATGTCCGCATTTTTGAAGCACACTTGTTGTTTTTAAATGGCTGAATGTGCGTCAAAAGCGTTATGAAGCACGTCCAGCTGTCTAGATGCCCCATACACAGACCTTGATTTGATTTTGGAGTGTCAAATGAGGAGCCGGTGACCAA
This sequence comes from Scomber scombrus, assembly GCF_963691925.1. NCBI lineage: Eukaryota > Metazoa > Chordata > Actinopteri > Scombriformes > Scombridae > Scomber > Scomber scombrus. The sequence goes on from NC_084976.1 coordinate 7,859,654, forward strand.
AGCTGTTTTTTTTCTGTCGCCGAAAAGGAGACGCGAATGAGACAGAGCGCGCCAATGAGCTGAGAGTGCCAGCGAGTGTTAGACAGTGCGGCAGTAGAGAGAATGAGAGAAATTGGTGGTTATGTTCAAAAGCACAAATAAACGACCATTAAACGCCAAACAGATGGTTTACTGTCAAAACAGATGCTCTTAGTTTCATTTTCCTCCTCTTTTCATTTATTCAGGACATCCAAATAATGTAGCCGTTAATACAAAGAACAACAGGATGAATCTGTGTTGGCGTTTCAAATCTGACGCCTGCCGAGCATCATAGAAGCATCATGTGACGCGCATCAGTTATGGCTTACAGTGCGTTTGGGCCTTAAGGGATATCCTCTCTCTTTCTGTCTGAATCTGAAATGATGAGCTGTAGGACAAAAAACACCCTTGAAACAATTTAGTTTGATTGAATAATTTTCAAGGCAGAAGTTTTTAAGGATCAGATAATGAAGTAAATAAAGTGTGTTTTGCAGTGGAGCATAATTACAGTTCACAGAGAGTCCAGGCAGTATTCTTGTGAGTACATATGCACACTCCTTATTTCCTCTATAAACAAAGAGACTTGTTGTCTGGGTTCTGGCATTTGTGGTTTCTCTCCCTTTGCCCTCAGAAATAGTGAAAGACAAACTAGGCAGTGAATGGGCGAGGTGCAGCTGGACCGCAACAACTGCTGTCTCAAAAGATTTAAGAGCCTTTTAGTAGCCCTGGTCACAGTTTGAGTCACTCTGGAGTTTTGGTCACATTAGATGACTAAATTATGGTATGGAAAGCTGATGTTTTAATTGTCTGAGAAGTACTAGGGATCATTGGTACCCCATTAAATCTTGGCATTAAAACGCAATATGTATCCGGATAAGGGAAAGCACATGTTTAATGCAAGGTGTAAAAGCACTCAAAGCAGAGTGATTGGAATGTGATCGTATCAGCCAGACGACATTTGGAAGTGGTCCGGCTGGCGTTGCGATCGGACCTCAGCCAGGTGTAAATGCAATTTGTGCAGCGTGACCGCATTCAGTAAAGAAAAATAAAAAATCAGCCCCAGAAGTTCAAAGGTCACCTAGCTTCGGCTCTTTCTGCCAGGTAAAGAAAAGCCCAGCAAAAGCTACAAGTACTATCGTTAGCTAGAAATATTTCCTCGTATGACGTGGTGCAGAAATGAATGGCAGCACTTTACTTGACCTGGGATGTGCCGTGTTTAATGACAAGTCTTCCAGTTCCACCTGCTAATTTACATATTGACATACGATCACAATGCGGGCACAGCTGAGAAAACACGAACATATAAATGTAATCGGTATGTTTAGAGTAGTAGATGTGTAAAGAAATAACTTCACACTAGACATTTGTAGATCCCGTGGCTTCATATCAGTCAATATGAAGTGTGTGCGTTCCTGCAGACTCAGCATCATTGAAAACTTGTCCAATGACAAGTCACCATGTATTTCAGTGTGGAGTGAACTGGAAGAAAGAGTGTCTGTGCAGCACCTAATATTAAATAAAGCACATTTTGCACAATTGAGGAGAGAAATAAAGTACCTGGATCTTTCACACATGTACTATCACAACCACAAAGTAGTGTACTGTGAAGCTGCAGACTCGTGCAAACTACACAGCAACTATGAGACCTGTATCCAAGGTGATTCCATCATTAGCTGTACAAGCAGCAGCATCACCCGGGTGGTGTCAGTTACATACTCTAAAGCTGCCTTCAAGGTCACATAAAGGGCGTCTCCGAGCTTGTAGCTACCCCCATGTTAACATACGTTATTGATCCATTTCGAATACAACCTATTTTACATGGAAATGTAGCTTTTGGTGTTACCTTGCATCAAGTGTTAGTAAGTTCAGCTCAACCGAGTGTCCTATAATGACCAGTGGAACCAGGCTGCATAGTCAGTGGTTTCCAAGTGTCACTCACTTGTCCTCTCGCTTTTGTTTGTCTTTGGTTCAGCATTCAGTTTTGTGGTAAAGCGAGGCCCCGTGCCAAAGCCAGCCTCGAAAGAATGGGCAAGAATAAGATCAACATTTTGTCTATTCATTAGAGTGAAAAACATTAAGACCATCTTTTCCTCCTCTAATTGGCATTTGATACTGCGCTGCCTCTTGTCTTTGGGATGTCAGTGACTCGAGCTAGTCATGCACATTCTTGGCAGTGGCAGTGAAAAACTTGGCAGTGTCCGTGAACAATGATGAACCGTCTTCACTACAAACAAACCAACGTCTTACCCAAAAGATCTGATCTGCTCAAATCTGGAGAAGGAAGATTTACAACTGAGACAAGTTGATGGGTAATTCACCCAAGCTTTCCACTTCTACTCCCCCCACCCCCCCAACAAACTAAAAATGCATAAAAGAAAAGTCTTCAGAAGCTTGCAACGGATATGTCCCACTATTCCAGCAGCAGTTGTTTATGGCTTTGCAGCTCAGTCTAAATAAACCAAAATTGCTCTAATTGAGGTATGTTGTTCGAAGTCCAGCATTGATTTGATGTTTTTACCCGTCAAATTGTTAAACCTCTCATTTTAAGTTGCAGCCAGATCAGACTCTGTAACTGGATATCTGTTGCTTTCTCTTGACAATGCAAGAGGCTTTTTAGAAGAAGAGGGGCGGAAAGGTAGAAATGGATTTCATTAGCAAGAGTCTGTATTGCCCCCCCCCCTTCTCTTTTCTGTGTTTTGTGGACCTCCCATCCTCACAGGCCCCTTGTCTGTCTCTGTCTGTCCCGTATGGGAGAGGTGAGGCTCCATAAAGTCATTTAACGTGGGAAACCCAGTCAGTTAAACGAAGGAAGCCAGCCTTGCAAAATCCATGCCTCAGGTCTTGTTACAGTGTGGCCTCGCCCGAAAAGAGCAACTTATTCATATCATCACTTAATGCAGGGATTGAATGTTAAGAATAAAGATTGAGTATCCCGGCGGATCCCCAGCACAGTCAATTTATTGTTGCTGGTCAGTCAGTGAAAATGTGCCCATTTCACAAACCAATGGAAACTTAAGGTAACTGCTGGAAAAACCCAGGTATTGAAACTTTTCTAGCGTGGCCACTAGTGAAAGCCAGACACTGTGTGTGTGTGTGTATGTGTGTGTAGAAAGCTGCCATAATGACCTGGAGGTCAGCCAAACGTAGCAGGCAGGGACTTCCAAGAGAGGGAAAAAATAACAAACAAAACAAAACACTTGAACAGATGAAACGCTGACCTTCATGCTGGCAACGTAGCCACTTTTTTTTTCTTGCGCTGTTACAATGCAGATCTTTCTTGTGACTTATACGCTTTAAAAAAAAAAGTCATTCACAATGGACCTAAGTTGTGCTCTGTGACCAAAGAAACTCTGCTGCCCTGACTGGATGAATGGATAGAGCAGGAGAGTTTCTAAATATTTTCCTCTTACCTGCCATCACCTCATATTATCAGAGTGTATCTGGTCTCTGAAATTTAAAAAAAACAACAACAACCTTTATATCTGAATAATCTTACCAATCTGTGTGGTTCTAGCGGAAACCTGTTCTTTTTTTAGGGTTTCCTCCACTGGTACATCTGTAGTGTCTCACAGTCCACTTCAGCAGCTGTCGGACGGTGTACGGGGGCGTGTGGTTAGCATCTAGGTTTCTCTGGCCGCTCAACAGACACCCACCCTGACTTCCTGCTTGACTCATGTCACAGCGTCTGGCGTTCGGTGTTATCATCAGCGTCCGGGGCTCAGAGTTTCCCATGAGCCTTAGGGTGTAGTCCACAGTGTCCACTCCAGAAGTGATTGCCCTGCTGAGGTTCAGAGGCATTCTCAACCTGTGTTTCATTACCTTGCTTCTTTTTTTTTGTTTGTTTTAGCCCGTTCTGGAAATCAGAAACAGTAGCCTGCAACATTTTCAAAGTGATTATCTTCACTAAGATGTGACTTGTTAGCGTCAGCTCATATTTCAGCCTAATTACCCCGCGATAACGACAGTTATCCGGAGTTGCTTTAAGTAATGGTTGGAGATGATTTTAATTATATGAAATTTAGTGCAAAAAAAAGTTTAAATATACTTTTTTTTTAAGTTTAAGTTAATTGCTTGACGACCAAGCAAGCACATATTTAATCTAATTTTTCATTGTTTTATAGTCTCATCACTAAGGCTGCAACACTTTAGTTATTTAAATTATTGATTCATGTTTCCTTTTTTTATATACAGATGATAATTTGATTGATTTTAATAAAATAAACAAACTGAATTATTACAAATGCCCATTACAAGGCACCAGATCCCAAAACTGATATGAAACAGCCTGATTTGTCATGACGCTGTAATGTTTTATGAGCTCATAAACACAGAGGAATGTAATGGAATGAAGGAGAAGAAAAAGAATCTTTGAGTTTGAGGAGCTGTAATCGGCAAATGTGATATTTTTTTTCTCAGTGACAAACACTCTTGCCTTCTGCATCATCCTAAATTAGATTTTCGAAATAATGTTAGACAAAGATGACTTTATTCAGCTCTGGATGTTTTTGGATTTACCCTCTATCTGTCCTCATAGAGTGGCTGTGGGGGGATATTTCATCTCAATAAAACAGTAAATGTGTTTGCACGCATTATGATAAATTGAGTTTCACTGTACCCTGGATGCTATATTTCCCACCACTCATATGAACAGATTTGTTTTGAAGTGGTATGTACAACACGTTGCATTCATCACTTTTACTATTGAAGTTTTTTTTCTCTCTCTTTTATGACAAGTTTGAGTAGTTTAGTGAATTTGACTTGGAACAAGCTCACAGGAAAAAAAGAGAAATGTAGAATAAGAATACATGAAACCAGGAGACACATTATCTCCTGTGACCCCTGCATGATGTCTGCCCCACCCATCTGATTGAGCTGTTATTTTTAAAGGCAGGTGATGTAGTTCATTTTTCACTTAATTACAGTTAATGACACAATTGTGGCTTTTTCAGGTGTGGATAGAAGGTGTAACGAAATATTTGCATAGTATTTTTTTTGTTGGTGATACGCATCTGAGTGTACAATCTCACAGTTTACGGCAGTTTTCATCCTGATGATGATGGATTTGGCCATTACTGTGGCACAGTACAGTGATGTTAGAGATATACTTTGGCCTTGTGATCCTGTCCCAGCACCCACCTGAACTCTGCACCCGCTCCAGGAACTAAAACAATCAGGATATCTCAGCCAAGAGAATGTTCTAGTTGTAACAAATTGTTCAGACAGTGTAGCGACACACATGGTCCAAATATGGCTTTACTTAATGTGGTAATCTGAAAGTATTAAACTGTATGGTCAACTGCAATGCAGTGGTTGTAGTATCTAGAAGTGCAGCAAATTTGGTTTTATAAAAAGCTAAACAGTCTTTCATGATCCATTTCTCTTTTTCTGTCAAGCTCAATTCCCTTAGGATGACATAATTTAATTCATTTATCCAATATCAATAAGAGAAGTGACTGCACTGTGCAACACTGCCACTGAAGCCAGGCAAGTAGCAGCAAGCTCAGTCTCACTGTGTACAAATGCAGATGTTATTGAGCAGTCTGCCACAAACCTGTATAAGAAGACTCCTAATCAGTATTTGTTCTGTCAAGTGGAAAAACTATATATTTGTATTTGTATTTGAATAAATGTATCATTGTGTCTGTTTTTCAAGGTGCCATCTACAGACAGGAACGCCTTGAACTCTCTGTGGGGCAAGCTGGCCTCTGAGATTCTGATGCAGAACTGGGAGGCAGCCATGGAAGACCTGACCCGCCTGAGGGAGACTATCGATAACAACGTAAAATGCCCCACTTCTCAGAATTTGATACCTCATTTAGATTCCCTTACATAGACTCTCATATTGACATTTCACTTTGAGTACAGCTTTTTGCCGAGGCATTTTATTCCTCACCCACACACACTCATCGGACTACTTAAGAACTCAGATTTGCGTATAAAGCGGTTGACTGTACTTGATTGATGGACATTTAGGAGGCAGGGACGTCTCATTGGAGAATAGGAGCACTTGTTTCTACAGTAACTGTCTGAAAACGAATGTATGATTTTTAATATGTCTTTTATGTCTCTTCTGGGCTTCTCTCTTGGATTTCCATCTTGGTCCTTTCTAGTCTGTGAGCTCCCCTCTCCAGTCTCTCCAGCAGAGGACATGGTTGATTCACTGGTCTCTCTTTGTCTTCTTCAACCACCCCAAGGGCAGAGACAATATCATTGAGCTCTTTTTGTATCAGCCACAGTAAGTACCATTTATAATAACATATATAGATTTTGCTTTTGTTTTAACCCGTTCTTATACACCCAGAAAATCAAACTTTCGAGAGACTAGCTTGATGTAATTGGAAAGATGATATCGATTTTCACAAAGCAGGGTCAATAGAAAGATGGATTTTTGTCGATTGATTGGGTCTATTGAGCCATTATAGTACACTGATACAGGCTTATAGTGGTTCATTGAATGTATTGGTAGATACTACTAAAAGCAGCTACATTGTATACCTCTAAAAGACTATAGCAACGCTGAGTCTACTTATATTTCATCTTTTTTTAAATAAACCCCCAAAGTCTAAAATTAAGTCTTCAGCATTGCACATTTTATCGTAACTCCAAACTAATTATTGACCCTAAAGGGATTTGGAGAAAAGGTCGGTCATTTGATTTAGAGGAAAGCCATTTGCGTTAATAACACATTTTTGGGTGGTGGGCTTCTTCATGAACCCTGCTGGTATTTTTAAAGTGGTTTCAGAAGTGTGTGTTTTCGTGTGGTCTGTTTACTCTCCAAGTCGAGAACGAGGCCATGTGTATCGCAGATCGGAAACTTTATACACTGTGTTAAAATTTGCACACCACCTATTTTGATGTTTTTGCTCCTTCCCCCCTGTTCTGATTGCTGGCTTGTGTAATTGTACAGATGATTGGGCTCCACAGACAGTATGACAGGCGACCACAACACAGCACACTCAAATGTCTGGTTCCCTGAATTTTACTCAGTTTTTAATTTTATTGTGGATGATTAAGGAGGCCTGCCCAATAATTACTCATGAAAAGCTCACCCAACCATCTGTGTGGACAAACTGAGGTAGTTTTGTGTGCTTTGCAGTTTCACAGTCTAGAAACCTCATGTTTTCCCCACTGAGGCTTGGCTTGGCTCTTGTTTCCCATCTCTTGACCAGTACTTCCTTTGGCTGAAGTCAATGACCAGTGGTTGGCCTTCAGCTCCACATTTGACCTCCCTTACCCCTGCAGTCAGCACAAGTTGGCTAAGGGCTTGTTTGTGTACTATTGACAGACTGCTCTAACGTCAAGGGAAATAATGCAGTTCATAAGTATGATGCAGGTGCAAATGCAGCAAATAGTACTGTAGTAATACTTTCTCCAGAACTACTTGAGTGTCTGTGGGTTAGGGTTAATCGTTCAACATAATTTTCTTTGCCAGGCGAGCTTTGTGATGAGAGCTTGTTTCTCTGTCCCTCTTCTGTGTTCTCTCATAGCCCCCCTGAACAGAGGAAATTTGAACTCATACTGATTTCTTGGCTACATGCCTCAGTAGCATCTTCAACAAACCAGTGCAGCAATGCTATTGCCTCAAAACTCATCTGAAAAAAATAAATAAAAAGATAAAGTCCCCTAAGTGGGGTAGGGTGAATGCCCCCCAGATATGGTACAGTGACTCATGCAGGATTTCTTGCTATTGGAGCCCCCCCTGGAGAGTGAGTAGGTGTAAGTTAATCAGGAACACAGCACGGAGCGTTGCGGTCTTCCATGGGAGTCAGGCAACTACAAAGGGAAGGAGGGATAGAGAGCTCTCCTAAAACCAGGCTGACGATGGCTTTGCCAAGCAGCCCACTGCTGTTTTTAGACTCAACATCACAACTGCCACAGGTCCCCTGACCCTTTAATTGTTCCAGATAATTAAAGCGTTTTCAGTACTCTTTGTCTGAACACCACGTGGACTTAGCCATAGAAGACCTGAAAGGTGGCCCAGTCCACTCCCTCATTTCAGATTTAATTTGGTCAATGGGGGGTTGAGTGGAGGGTGAAGTTCAAAGACAGATATGTAGAAACCAATAAGGAAATAGTTAATGTTGATTGATTACTAAAAAGTAGTGTCCCTGTACATTTTTTACACACTGCTGTCTCCAGGGATTGATTGCTCCAGGTGGACTTTACTACTTTACTAAACTTGGTCCTAACTGCTAAGTCATTTAAGACCAGTCTTTAGAATGGACTATATGTCGGTTGCTCCAACCAAACTAAAGCCTAGTCTTAACAATGAGCAGTTTTGGCTATGCACATCCATTTGAATGCCCACACGAATATGGTCGTATGACTATGGCAGCGTCCATTGCTAGGATACATTGTTGGCAATCTTAGCTAATAATTTCTAATTTGTGGCAACGTTATGAAGGATCAAAGAAAGAGAAAAGGCAATTTTGTGGATATTGAGATAAAAAAAAGAATAGAGCTGTACAGCCAACACAAGCAGTCCAACGTAATAACAAATAAGAAGTAGCAGCCAACTTAACAGAGGCCATAAATGATTTTTTCAGACCTGGGCTGCCTTCATTCAGAAAACGATTTACAGAAAAAGTGGAAACACCTCCTGAGCATGGCAAAGATTTAGAATTTACACCTGCTCCTTACTAGTAGTAAGATTTACTCCCAGTCTTAGCAAGAAGGTTTAAGTCGAGATGGTGCAACTGGCTGACTTAGAACAGCAAGTTATGACTGACTTAGCATAAGACCAGGCGTAAGCCCTATTGGTGCAACCGGCCCCAGAGTTGGTGTGGGATTAGAATCAGTCTGTAACAACGTCTTGTCTCTTGTGTTCAGCCCTCAGCCAGTTGACCTATGGTTGAAACATCAGTCCCTGATGGATTGGGTTTCAGCTATTGGGCAGGTCCCTGCTCACTGATCTATATCTTCTTGCCAGGGTTTCCTTTACCTCCTCCCTCTCACAGGACACTAATGAAAGAGGTGGCTTAAAGCTGGGACCCATGTCCAGCAGCGAGGGTCCTGTTAGGACATTTATCTGTTTAGCTGCAAAGGCTTTTTCTTCCTCCTAAATGCCAGGAGCCCAATAAGCAGCCAAAATGTTATATTATGTGTCCTTGTAAAGATCGTGTCTTTGCTTACTTTGGTCTGATGAGTGATTACTTTTATCCCCCCACATTTCAGATACCTCAATGCTATCCAGACTATGTGCCCCCACATCTTGCGTTACCTGACCACAGCGGTCATTACAAACAAGGATGTCCGTAAGCGTCGGCAGGTTCTGAAGGATTTGGTGAAGGTCATTCAGCAGGTAAACCCACTTCACTTTCTTTATATGATGGTGTCTACAAAGTGTACACAGTTGTCAGATCATTGCCGATACTGTACAGGGAGTATATATTAGAGTTTGGGTCCAAGCCTTGAAGCCATTACTTCTGATGAATGGTAGTGAACTGACAGACTGTAGGGTACTGATGCCTTCTCCTCCAATGACAGTAGCTACTTCAGAGGTCTAAGCACAGTCTCGGTGGGTTGTGTGTAATTGTTAAAGCATGTGCTCAGTGCTCTGTGCTCTATGGCCTCAGGTCAGGTTGGGACTTTTCTAAGCATCGTTTGGATGTGTTTTCACTTAAGTCCTTGTAAATTGTTATGTTTATTTAGCTATTGTACCCAGCAGGTGGTAATTATGACCACATAGTCATTATTGTCAGTGACTTGAATCAAACTAAGATTTATCTTTTTTTTTTCTGAATACATAAACTGATATTAGAGATTTCTGTTGGATTGAAAAACAACCTAAAATGCTATTTTAGTAACTGTTGAATCATGTTTACATTTAACTATAATTATGTTTATATGTCTGCTGTATTTGCATCCCAACATAGCTAAACTTTGACTTAATTGCAATAAGTTATAGCACGTAGACATATATATATTTGTGTGTGTGTGTGTGTGTGTATTTAGATACAATAATAATCTATTTTATACTGTTTTGTGTTTCAGGAATCTTACACCTACAAAGATCCAATTACAGAGTTTGTGGAGTGCCTGTATGTGAACTTCGACTTCGACAGTGCTCAGAAGAAACTGAGGGAGTGTGAGTCGGTGAGTATTGCAATCAAGTAACGTCACCAACATTCATTAATCATTTCAACTTTTTTCTACCCAACCTGTAAAAAGGAGTTTTCCCTGGTTTACTGTGCCACTCTGTGACAATAGAGAGGTCTTCTGAGGACCTCTGGTTTGCGGGTCAGACTCCTGAACTTTCACACAGACCATTGTTGTAAACATCTTTAGTAATTATGTGATCTCTGTCTGACCTTCTGCCTGCTCATCAGCTCTGCGTGGGTCCAGTACAGACAGAACAGTGATAGTCTGTGCCTTGTATCATACTCTCAGATATAGAGGTCTTCTCGGACACTATGACTCAGGCTTCAGTCAGATTTTACTATGGCCTGTAATTGACCGATCAGGCTGGTAGTTAACAGTAAAAGCTTTATAAGCACAAGTCTGTGCAGAGGCGTGCAGACATTCGCTTTAAGAGGGAGAGAAGAGATCTGTCATAGGACCGCAATTTAGAACATTTATTTCAATTTTGGTTTGTAATGGATATCTGTAACTGTAGTTCTTGATGTGAGGATAGAATATGAGTAGAGTACTTTAAAAGTCTCCTTTTATGTCTACAAATCAATCAATCATTTGTTCCAACTTGGATCTGAAGGTCCTCCAACTGTTTGTCTTCTCAACCTTTCTCTTTAGTTGTTCATATCTTCCTTCACCGCTCCATCCTTTTATGTCATCAAGCCACATTATGCGTTGTCTTCCCACCACTCGTTTCCTTTCAGTCATCCCTTCCAAAACCACCGCCATCATCACCATATCTCAAAGGCATTTATCCTTCTTTTTGCTCCCTCTGTCAGTGTCCATGTTTCTGATCCAAACAGGTTTAAATTATCTTTTTCTTGACAGTGATCTTGATGTTGCTTCTCAACATTGTTCACAAAAACAATGACACATTTTTTTTTATATTTATGTTTGTTTATGTTAAAATAACGAAACAAAATAAACAAGCTGTGGATTATAACAAAATAGAAATGACAGCAACATTTTTTTGACAGAAAACAAAACAATAACCATCCAATGTTTGAAAGAGCAATGAAGTAAAGAACTTTCCTAGTCCTACCCCTTTTTTCCCTTTTTCTTTTTTTCTCGTCACTTCCAAGCTAAAAAAAGAGAACAAAAACAAAACAAACAAACAAAAACAATCAAACAAAAAAAACCAAACCAAAACAGCCAAGCATTCCAAACAATACGAGTGAATAATGAAACAATAACAAAACAAACAAACAAACAAAAAACAGCACATTCTTCATCTATGACCTTTTTGCCATGACTAAGACGAGACAATGACAAAACAGCACCGTCATTTAAGACTAAATGTAACTATATCAACACACAATACTGCTTATTTAATAAAGATGACACAAAATTTTAGGTTTAAAATAAAAACTATCAAAATGTCTTATTTTAATTGACAAAAAAGAAGAGACAAAATATTATACACTCACAGGAAGCGTAACGTGAGCAGCAGCAGCAGTGACTGCTCCGTCTGTGCGTCTACACTGGAGGTGTTCAGGTGAAGGGTTGAGTGTAAGTCACCCAGGTGTGGAAGCGCTCAGCCTAATACACAATGACTCAAGTTAAATGCATAAAACAGAAGAAATAGACTTTAAGTCACTTTTTACGCATATAGTAAACATATAGTGTGAGTGAAATGTGAGTCATTACACAGGCATGTAGACAGCTGTACAGATTAAAATAACAGGGTATAACGTTACCTTTGCTTATCATGGTTCTTGTTGTTTTAACAAACCATGCCACCTTTTAAGGCCGTATTCAGACCAAATCAGGCTACTTTTAATGTCCTCCCTTTCTCCTAGCAATATCTTTGTCAGGCAGGGTTTTACAGCTCTTATCAGTCTGATCACCGGCTGTGATTGGCCACCACAGAGTGATGTCGGGTTGCGTTTCTCCAAAAGTTGAGTCTGGCTCCACTTGCTTGGCGCAAGCCACTGTGGCCAAACTGTACGACCTCCATTCAAATGAATGCGAGAACTGGCGTTTGCGTTGTATCGCTTGAGTAGCTGGCTAGAAAGCAATATTGTTAATCTTATGTCATTATTAAGTCCTTGAGACACAGCTCATTAGAATATAAAGCAGAAAAGTACAACTCTACAAACTACAGCCTCAAAAATGAGTGATACATAAGTGTAAAAAAAAAATAAAATGATTATAGGTTTGTTTATAAAATCAAGAAATGCAGCGTTTTTGATCCCTGTTTTTATTTTTTCCCCCATGTTGACAAGTCTGCCTCCAGTTTATTGTGCTATCTATTTTAAGATGTTTGTTTGTGTGTGAGATATACAAGGAATGGGTACAATAACAGAGACACAAAGATAGGAATAATATTTTTTGACAAATTATGTGTTGCATTGATGGCATATGGCCAGGAGACCCTGTGAGGGCCCTGTCAGATTCTGGGGATACAATCAGTGGACTGTAATCAGATTTAGAGAGAGAGCAGGTGTCCTAACTAGTGTTGTGCTTCATGTATATTTTGTGTAACCTGATCTTCTAGCTCATTCTTTGCATACACACTGTAATTTGGTATTCCCAGATGACTTGATAATTTGGACTTGCAGAAGAATAAAAGGCTAAACTTTGGGTTATTTGGCCCCTTTTTCATCTTTTGCCTCTTGACGATAAACCTTGAAAATGAAAAACATCTGGCCTGAACAAATGGCTCTTTCCCAAGAGTAAATGTTTATAAATCATGTCAGCAGTTTACTTAGTTCCATTTCGTTCTAAGTTATTTTTAAGTTAATAGAAAGAGGCCTTAACTTCTCAAAATCACCACGTTACAAATGAGGAAGTTATAACTGAACTCATTAGCGCAGATTTGTTTTTACTTAGTTAAACCCCCCCCAAAAAATCAGAAAGAATACACAGCATGTTCTAAGAGAAAATGAGATTTTTCCTGTGCATAGGCCTCCAGGGGCGATCTCCAAATGTGACATATACTATCAACAATATTAGAGCTGTATCCTATTTCAGCTACACACGCCCTCAATCACCGACCTCGTTAAACACTTGCATGCACTTTTTAGGATCTCTCCGTGTTGGTCTTGACCTGGGCTCACAGGGTCCTGTTTACAGAGACTCTACTGTGGTTGAAACAGATGCTCATGCCCAACTCCCTCTCAGGTCAAAGCCCAAGTTATTCCAGGTGCTTTTAACACTGGCTTACCTGTCAGTCTTATCAGAGCATGTCCAGTAGGCACAAAAGCCCTCTATTGACCTTATTCAGTTCACAAGCAGGTCTAGCAAGGTGGGTGGTTCCAAAAATGTTTAACAGCACCTTTAATGCATTACCTGTGATGGTCTGCAAACATTTTCCCAAACTGGTCTCTTTTGAAGTCTGTAATGCCATTTTCCCCCTGCAGAAATTCACACACACCAGCCTATAAAAAAACCTGCATTATTTCAGAAGTAAAAAGAAAAAACCTCACAGACGGTGGAGTGATTGAGGTAAACAGATACCCCATTTGGGACAGGCTCTCGTCCTGATGAGCATTTGTAATGCATCAATTTTGAGCCACTGAGAAGAGTGGCACCCATCTATTTACTGATTGCTGTAATAGCAAGATATGGGTATTGTTTTCAGCTCCCCTGTCTTCAGATCACTGTACTCTTCATAATAGTTTGAGCCAACAGCTTTCAACTGGGGAGTTTAGCTCGGTTTAAATTGTCCTGTTCAGGCTTTTTTTTTTTTTTTTCTTTCCCACTCCACCCAAATCTGGAATCACTGTCAGATGTTAGATGCTTGCACGTCAAAGGATGAAAAGTATAGGCCCACCTATAGTCAGGCCCTCAGATTGCGCATAAAAGGGCTCTTCAGGCTCCTTTCAGAATTTGTTTAAGCTTTGTGGTCTGAATCCCAGATGACAGTAATTAGGGAACTTAACTGTTCAAAGTTTATCAGCCTTAGATAAGCGTTGTCATAGTTGAAATGTGCGTCGCCTGATAGCGTCATGTAGTTGGGATTTATTTAAGCAGAACTCTGGGCCGATAGCAACTTTCTAAGCTTAAGCAAACAAAGGGCCTGTAATTCTTCGAACTTTTGAAGATGGAGGTCTGTGATGTGAAATGGCTCTTACTGGAGAGTTGGAATGCAGCAAGCACTGAGAAATGTGAGCATTTCGCACTGCGGTAAGTCCGGGGGCCATAGCTGGGTCACGAACATTTACAGTAGATTGAGTAGATGAGTCGGCCATCTGCAGTAGTGTCAAAGAGTCCAAGCTAGACTGTATTTCTTAGCGTAACAAGGCGCAGGTGATGGTGTATGTGGACGGCTGAAAAGACGTGCTCTCATCTGTGAGTTTATTTGGACTGGTGGTGGATTGGTTGGACGGCTGTAGCTGTGAAATCTGGCGGTCCTGCACAGGAGAGCTGACACCGAAGCACCAGAGCAGACGAAGAGTGATACATCACAGCCTGTGGTCATCTCTGTGGTTGGCTCTGTTCTTACTTTATTGTCTCATGTGGTGGCTGCAGAATTCAAAGATTTGTGGTTGAAATGAAGCACCTTGCATGGCCTGGGATTTATGACTTACAGAGGAAACTTTCACTTTGAAACTTTAAGGCAAAATAAAACTTCGGATAACTGAAATGTAGCCAGTTTCATCTTCTCGACTTTTCTCTTGACTCTATTCAATTTGATTATTTTCTCTTTTGTTATGATAGGAATTTGGTTTCAGTGAACACATTTTTTTTCTTTAATTGAATACGACATGAAACAGATTGAAACTTGTAATGCTGCACTCATGACTTTCCATTGCTATTCAATCTGAATGTCCCTGCTTGATTGACCTAATGAGTCTAAGAAAAGCTCAGACTTCTGTTAGTATCGAACAGTTTTTCTTCACTTGAACCTAACATTGTTTTAATAGAATTTGGTCGCTAACCACGTCCGACAAAAATACATCTTTGCATAGTATATACTAGGGATGGGCATTTGAATACATTTTCTTGATCGATCATCTGGAAAATTAACGATCAATTATCGATTAATCATTATTTTTTATCTTAAATGCCATGACACGGGACACTTGTAAAAGCAACTAAGCCCGAAGCTCTGAGCCAAACCTCTTCACATATCAATCAATACAGTGCTCTTAAACACAATAGAGCCTATTTTAGAAACACTTCCAAAAAAACAATCAAATCTAATAACAACTTAATCAAAAAACAGAATATTACTCCGGACTGACAGTTTTTGACAAAATATAAAGTTAAAGGACTCCAAAATGCACCCAGCCAAGCCGAGAGAGAAAGAGGAGTGAGTGAGATAGATAGTGTTACTTCACAATTATGCTTATTTAACTAGAGCCTCGTAAAACAACAAGAGTAACTCGCCTAAATGCTGCTGTGGTGGTGACTGTCCACTCCTAACAACTAACCTGTTGATTAGCATGTTAGCATTTTAGCATGCTCAGGGATCAGTGAGCGCAGCCTGGTGACAGTCAGTCCAGCAGCTGAAACGCTCTGACGGGACCGAAGTAGCCGGGATGCAGAGGCATCGTCGCGCTATCCTGGGTAGCCTGGCCAAGGTGCAGGGTTTACAATGAACTCTGTCATTTTTAGTTTGAAAAGGTCCCACGCCAAACTTCGCCTTGACCTCCTCATGTTTATGTTTGATATCTACAGCAGCTCGTGGGTAGCTGAGCCATTTTGTCTGTCAAATTTTGCCCCCCGTTGGTAAGATGTCTCATTGCTGCCACATAGTGAAATTCATTGCATTGCTTCAAGTCTCTCACTACGCAACACAACTTCTATTTGAAACCAGTGTTTGATCGATAACAATTTCATGTGATCGACAACATTTTTAACAATCAATTATCGATCATCGATTAATCATGCCCATCTCTAGTTTATACACTGCTCTAATGTCTAATGTGCTTTCTTTCTTTTAGGTTCTTGTGAATGACTTCTTCCTGGTTGCTTGCTTGGAAGACTTCATTGAGAACGCCCGCCTTTTCATCTTTGAGACCTTCTGCAGGATTCACCAGTGCATTAGCATCAGGTTAGTCACCAAATAAAGTTCAAAAGACATGAAACCAATGTTGTGAGCTTCTCATTGGTGCTGTCATACGAAGACACCACAGATACTTTCATATCTTGACCACCTTGCACAGGAGAATCCAAACAGACATCCCGAAAGACTAACAGGAAGTAATATGCTATCTCTAGACCTTCAGTAAGCAGGAAGTAAGAACATGGGCTTTGTGATTAGTGGAGTGTGTGTGTCCCGTCGTCCCCCCCCCCCCCCCCCCCCCCCCACAGATAAGTGTTTATTGCCTCTTCCTCACAGAGCCATGTTGACCCTACACATCTAAAAGGATTAAGCATTGTGAGCTTTAACTGCTTCCAGGTCTCCGCAGGTTTTGTTATTCACTAAACTTTTTAAGACCACCTGTTGGAGGCCAAAACCGTGGACGGTTTTCTTCCAGGAAGAGGTCAGGGTTTAGATGGTGTTAGATGTTACCAGCTGCTGTAGCAGACACAGAACATTTCAGCCCCCTTTTTTGGTTTGATTACAAGGAGGTCAGGGGGTTCTGTAGGTCTCTATTGACTCCTCGTTCAAAATCCAGTAGAGTTACATCAAAATAAAATTGACCCTGGATGCTTACCCAAAACCAAAAAAATTGAGTCAGTGCTAATTATAGTGAGCATTCGCGGGGAGAAAAAAAAAGAAAAGATTATAGTAATTGTCTGCAATTAAGAGAGATTATAGGATTTGGCTGCTTCTTAACATCAATTTTAGAGAGTGACAAAGATAAAGACTGAGTGTTCACCCTTCCCAACCATTAATCCTTATCTGTGTAAGGGTGGATTCGTGCTGGTCGCCCTACATGATTTCTGATATTAGGTAATGCGCACATTGCTCTCAAGTTTATCCCGCTTCCCTCATTAATTTACAGTACAATTTTCCCCGTGCTTTCAGAAAGCTTTACTCATAGTACCGCCCCTCAGGTATATAGCGAGTGCCGACAATTTGAAGGAACGTCTGCATTTTGAATACGATCCACGAACACTTGATGCTCAGTGGAAAGAGGGAATGAATTACTTCTGTTGACACGAAAATGATTGCATTGACTGTTATATAGAGCCGTGGAGGTCTGTAGTCAAGGTTGAACCATGGAACATGATCAGGCCCTGTCGAAATCTCCTGTTGCAGATTGTCTGGAATTGATTAGGAGTCCTGGTTCTTTTTGGCAGACTTGCTGCAATTGGATCCATTTACTTGTTAAGGACCACAAAGGTTAGTGGTAACACTGAAAGAGGAAGTCGAAGGGCGATTTTTCTACTTTTCACCTTTTTCCGACGTCTTCCGCTGTCTTGTTTGTCGCGGTTTGTAAAGCAAGAACGCACATCGGGCAGTCTGAGGGATTTCCGTGTTTATTTTCGTCGGTGTTATGACGATGGACAGAACATATCTATTTTTGACAGACAACCAAATTCCAAGTCATTAGTCCTCTATCCAGAAGCCCTGTGCACCGAAGCGTGGACTCAAATGAATTTGATGGCTGTTTTTAATGAGGACATTTTTACAGCTGTTGGCCATGATGGTTTCACAGATATTTAACTCGCCGTTTGCCCACAGCTTGGGACACAAAAGTAGACCAGAAGTTGGCGTAATTGAGTTATTTTATGCAATAAAGGCTTATGTAAAAAGTACTGTAGGCAGTGAAAATGTGATTCAGCCTGTGCTCATAATTGCATATACACACATCCTTTTGTCTAGACTTTTCAGTGTTCGTGGTGTGTTTCAAATTTAGTTGTGTTTTCCTTGTTTGATTTCCGGAGTTTATTTCGGTCGTCCTTCCGTGAATGTTTCAGTGGCGAGACCCTGCCCTGACCTTTGAGTGCACACTTGTCCTTTGACATTTGAAGTAAACGAACGAAATGTGATAATTTGGGATGGGGTTTTTTCCCCTCCCTTCATCACTAGATTGTATTTTTTACAAAGCAGCTCACTGGTAGTTGGATGGAGTGTTTTGAGTATTTGGATGAAACACTGAAGATCTTTCCACCTCACAATTGAGTCATTTAAAAAAACCACACCATCATTTCTGTTTCCCCGAAAAATCAATTTTACCCCAAGCTGAAAAGCGAAGTTGCTCCAAATGGCGCGGAGTCTCCCAAACACTATCATATGTTAGTGTTTAACAATGCATTCATTTTAGGCTAGGCATGTTAAGGGAAGAGGGGGGTGCTACTTTTGAGAAGGAACCCCTCCATCTTCCTCTCTCCTAACAGAGTTAGACCCCAATGTCTGACCTCTTTCTTTAAGTGTGAGGTCGGTATTGAGATCCACGGGAGCCCCTTAGCCCAAAGTCGAAAAACTCAGGAGCCAGAGTGAGTAAGGGGTCGAAATGAAAGCGATCCCCTCTCCCCTAAGGAAGAGGATCATGATGTAAAATAAAACCAGTCATGGAGGCTGTCTGCTTGGCTTAAGGGCCAAAGGATGTCAATAATGTCAGTTGTTTAGGGTCTGACCCATTCCTCGCTCTCTCTCACACCCCCCCCCCCCAATTTCACTTTCATTTCTTCCCCTCTTTCCTTATTTTTCTCTCTAAGGTCTAAGTAGGGCTAGCTGCTGTAGACCTCTGGGAGACAATGAGATAAAGGAACCCCCTGCTCTGATATACAAATGCCCTTCCTGAGAGGAAAACATTGCCAGACTTTCTTTCATAAATTAGATTAGAGGAGTTTGGTTGGTACAGGCCAAAGTCCCCGGACCCTTCTGGGCATTCTGTGTTCCTGTGTTGCGCTGCACAGACCACGTTTAGAGGGGTTAGAGGTTAGCTTAACTCCCCGGTGAGGAAACCAGATCATGTTTGTTTTGATCATCATATCTGACCTGGACTTGACTGACATGTGCCCCCACTTTACAGAATTGCCAAACAAAACACCCAGTACCCCAGCACAGCAATCACTACATCACACGGAGGAAAATCAGAACCAATAACAAATATCTTTCAAATTTGCCTTTAGATTGCTTGATAGTTTGGTAATAGGTGAGGGTTGTCTCTGAATGTCAGTGAGAATAATGATGTGGTGCCCTTAACATGTTTTAGTTCTTATATTTCATGTAGTAGTGTTGTAGTGTAGTAGACAGGGTAGGATATAGTAACAGAAATTTCCAATACTATAACTCTACAATAAATAATTACCTTCATCAAAGTTAATATTAGTATTTGTTGACTCTGGCAGACAGACCGTTTAAAATTGATAGTAATGGTTGATGCAATAGTTAGAGTTGTGTAAGGTGTCTGCTTACAGGCTGCTCACAATAAACCATATTAGGTCATATTTGGCTGTTATTATGAGCTACAGCTCTTGAACAATGCGCCATTTGCTTTACATTAGCAGCATGTAGGCCTGCAGTCTTAAATGTGGCCTTACTCTGAAAACGTATTTGTGTTAGCTGTGTCACTCTATGATTGCCCAACATGTGTTATCCATCCCAAGCTTAAACTTGAGTCATTAGACAGCTGACACTTTTTTCCGAACTTGTTAGGTCCCCAATAATGATCCATAGCGGCAATTTTGCTGTCAAGCATCATTTTTCCACAGGTTTTGACGACCTGAAGTGTAATCAGCTGTCCGGCAGAGCGAGTGTTAGTTTGTTGGCGTGAGTGACAGGTTGATCAGAGACTCTGTGTCCCCTTTTTTCATCCCTCCTTTGGGCTGCTGAAATACACACGAATCAATCAACCCACAACTGTGTGTGTGTGTTTTTTTTTCTTTTTTTTTTTATCTAATTATCCACCTCTTCCATCACTCTACTGTGGTGAAAGTGTTGAGAGATATGCACTGTCACCAAACCCTATTTTGCTCATTATGCTGAGGTAATGCGTTTTATTTGTTGTTTATGCTCCTAATACCCCATCCAGACACTGACATCATTTCACTTCCCTTCTTTATGTGGTTTTGCCACCATTTAACAAACATTCATGGGTTAGAAAGCGGTAGCTCCCTTTCTTTTTTCTTCTTCTTTTCGAGCCTTGAGGTAAGACGGACATTATCGCAAATCCCAAATAAGATTACTCGCCACCAAAAGAATGTCTTAAAGAAGCGAGACAGTTGAAGTCAGTAATGGTGGTGGTGGGATGTGTGTTTGCAGAGCGATGGCGTGAGAAGTGGTGTGGTCTGGGCAGATTTGAGCTTACTCACTGGTCTGTTTCACTGAAGGAGTCTCTCCAAATGTGATTAATGGAGCAGGAAGTGATCATTAGTGGGGTAAATTGTTTTTTTATAGGCCTTATAACCCCTATTATTTTGTACAAACACACACAGGCTATACACAGTGACAAATTTGTACCTGCAGTATTTGTGCTAGTGAGTTTTCAGGGGTGGGAGGGGTCGGTGTCTTGCTTTTGAGATGAGATGTAGGGTTGCTGTAGTAATTGTGGGCAGTGCTCAGAGGGGTTGGGGGATATTTATTGGGGGCCCTTATATGAAATGTGGAAGGCGTGGAGGGTGGTGGGGGTCAGACAGGAGGAAGGGGACAGGAAACGTGGGGGGGGAGGTCTAGATGGGGGTATCGAGGGGGTCTAGTTATTTTGAAAGCCACAAGGGAAGCCAGCTGCACTGGGGAAAGCTTTTGGATCAAAGAATGCCAGCCACCCCTCATACCTCCCTCCCTCTCTCCGCTGTGACACATCCACGTCTCCAAAGAGCAGCCTGCTCTCCAACCTGGCTTTCATTTAGAGGGGACAGTCGCCAGTCGGACCAGCGTGTCATGACGACCTGTAGCAGCCAGGTGGGGAGGGAGTGTGTGAGTGTTTGTGTGTCCTGTATAGAATAATAGGATAAGTAACCACAGAGGCTCACAACAAGGGTTAGTCCCAGCACATCTAATTGAGTTAGCCGTACAAGTCTGTAAATCAAGCGCCCATTAACAGAGGAGCATTACAAGTGTTTTTGAGTGTGTTTCATGTTATGTAGCTGTTGCTTGAAGCACTATATGTTGGCCATTTATTAACTCTGTCAAATGAAAACAGTGACAAGTCATTTGGCACCTAATGTACAGCATTCATCATAATGTAGGGAAATGTTAATACAGAGTTGTTTGGGGCTGTTACAGATTTCATGTGTGCATCAATACTTTCAGACATCAGGCCACTTAAGATTTAAATCACTGTATTTAAAGGACTTATATGACCCAGTTGATTTGTAACACAAGAGAACGATTCAGGTCCCCTTCCTCTCTAAGCAGAGTACACACCGTATGCCTGTAAACACAGCAGTACTCAATCAATAAAAATAAAAAAAGCTTGTGCCTTTTCGTCATTGCTCTGATTTGAATAATGTAGACAATATGGTGGAATATACAGAAGTATCGTTTAATGAATGGTCATGTTTTATATCACAAATCCAGTGCATCAGTGTTTCTGTTCAAATGTTATTGTTAAAGCTGCAGTTGATTATGAGGTCTTCACATACTGTATTACTGGTCTTTTGTCAATGTGTGCATCCTCGGGTATTCCTTTTTCTGAGGAATCTGTCCAAGACCTCGCCGCCCTTCACGTTGCCTTACAACCAGGTTAGAGCCCAGTGTCTGTTTCTCTCCACAGCATGCTGGCAGACAAACTGAACATGACGCCCGAGGAGGCTGAGAGATGGATCGTCAACCTTATCCGCAACGCCAGGCTGGATGCCAAGATAGACTCCAAACTGGTGAGACATTTTGTCTTGTTCCTCAATCACTCAGCTCAGTACTTAACTAATTAATCAAAGTGTTTTAAACTGCCCCTTTTGTAAATTGCGGGTGGTGGTGACAGTCGCAAACCAGTTTTAGGCGCTCCTCCCGTTGTGACTTCATAGGGGTAAAGACGCATTATCCGTGTCCTGATTTTGTAATTGAAGGTTACACTGTAAGGACATTGTAACTATGATATCACACTCTTGTTAGGTCCCCTTCGTGTGGCTCTGTGTCCAACCTGCGTGTTTTGGCATACACGTCACAGCAGTTCTCTGTAATCAGCAAATCATAGCCCAGTCCTTTCACAATGACATAGAATTATCTAGATGGGCCTACAGTAGATGCGAACGGGACCTGGATGCTGTTTGTAGCATGGTGTGTCTGCAAGGCGAAAGCTGATTGGCTTATTGGTTGTTACTCAGATCTCTTGTCCTTTTTTTTTTTTTTGTCTGTATTCAAAGGGCCATGTGGTGATGGGGAACAACGCCATCTCACCTTACCAGCAGGTGATTGAGAAGACCAAGAGCCTCTCATTCCGCAGTCAGTTGTTGACCATGAACATTGAGAAAAAGCAGGCCCACAGCACCAGGAACGAGGTTGGTATAACGCACACAATACCGTACGTAGAAAAATCGCAAACACAAAGCTCCCCACTCGCAGCGCGTCTCCGAAGGCAACCCATCCCACCCTTAACCGATCAGATTGCTAGAAGGTCAACATGAGCTCAGGGCAGTTCAAAGCGTCTCAAATGATCAGCTCAGAAGAACAAGGCTAAAGAATGTTGATGAACAACCATCAACAAAAGCTCTCTTTACACGAAATAAGCCAGTAAGAGCAAGTTTAACAGAGCTAACGCTTTCATCCCTCCATTGCTCTTCAAAGGACTAATGACAAGGTAGATTCCAAACAACCATAAAACGAGGCCTTAGCACAGTGACTCAGCTCAGCAATGTAAATAAGGTGGACCCTTACACTGGCTTTTGGTGAACATTACTCAAAGCCTTGGAGTTCCCTGCACTTAGGACCTGTTGCAGATGTCTGGCTCAGGGTCCAGTCATCCCATTTAAGTGTGTTTTTGATGTTGACCTTGTGCTATTTTTTTAGTGGTATGTAGAGCGAAGTACTACAACTACCCAAAATGTCATAATCACGCACATCACTCTGAAGCGGAGCTCGAAAGACAGGCACGTCTGTCAAAAGCAGATTGATGGGTCGATTCCTCCGCCCTGACACCACCGAGGCCACAGAGTTACAACAGACATGTTAAAAGTTCACCTTTTAACCGCGCAGCTCTCCAGCGACTTATCTTTTGATGTGCTCAATTACCCTCCTCCCTATTGTTTGAATATCAGCAGCAGCACAGCCATAACCCTGTGTTTAAAAGAAGAAAAAAAAGGCAAGGGCAGCCCTCATTAAGGACTTTTTGTAATTAGACAAAAGAGGCTGCAAACAACTCACAGAGCACCATTACATCCTGCTGTCCTCAAGGCTACAAATCACTTACATATAGAGAACATTTACTGCCTGCCATCTGGGCCGGCTGCTTAGGGTCCCTGTCAGCTCTCACAGCCACCCAGCGCTCACCGACGCGAACACACACACACATTACACATTCTAACAAGGGAAAAAACGTCAGTGCTTTAACTGCTTACATATGTATGTAACTTTTTCACATTTCCCCACAACCGACAACAACATGAAAAAAAAGAAAAGGTTTGTTTTGATCGGTCTCACTGATCTGCAAATGGTCTAATTTGATGTTTTCTTCACGCTTTTTCCTTCCAGACACCAGCCTGGGCAGGTCAGGAAGGCGGATTTTAAAACGTCACGAAGAAGATGGAAGGCATCCTACTCACGTTACATCTTTTTTTCCACACTTGTCCCTCAAGGAGCACACAGCTCTCAGTACTGTTTTGCACTTGGTTCAAGTCATCTCCAATTCAATAAAAGTGACCAACAAAACCATTTTCACCCATGATTGCCTTATTTCTGGACATTACAAACGGCGGTTGAGGTTTGAGTGGTCAGACTTTTTTGTATCGGTAATACTTGATGAAGTTTTAATGTGCGCATTGAGTCACCGAGTGGGACAGTTAAGACTGCTGTATGTGATGCAGCTCATGTGTGCGCAGTAATGATGAATGGCTGTTTAGTCTGTTGGTTTTATGGTGTTTTAGTGGCGTGCTTCACCGTGGCAGGCAGTCTCACTGAGTGGGACGTCAGCTGAAGGGGGCAAACAGAGGTGATGTACAGTTACCAGTGGTCACACTCTGCCAGTCATCCTGCCCATCTGACGACATGAGGGAGCCATAAAGAACCATTAGCCAGACGGACACAATCTTTTTAATGTCCCACCCCACCCCACCCCCTCACCCACCCCTGCTTTTTCTCTTGCTTTTGACCTTCTCATAACTCAGTCATCTGCCTCTCCCTCCCATCCCTCCCCTCGTCCTCCTACTTTATCGCAATTGCTCACAAACAGGCTTTCATTCCTTCACATGCCTTTAATTTTCCCTCTATTAAACAGGGATTTTATGTAAAAATACACCTGCTTTACTGGCCTGAATCAAAAAAAAAAAAGTCTGGAGAGTGCAAGAAGTGTCCCGTCACCTGTGTGTACTCTTCAAACACAGATCAAACAGACAGACTACTTAACAGAAGTAAGGCATAGTTTTCAATTGAGTAAGAGACAGAACAGAGCAGTAATAGGTGCTGTCTGTTTCTTATTCTTTTCCCATAAAATGTCAACAGACAAGCTGAGCTGAAAAAAACGAGCGCGTTGGACAATAGCAGTGAAATGAGACAAGCCACTTTTCTAATGGAAGGGTTAGTGGAAGTTAATATCACACTTTTCAAATCAGCCCAAAGAGTTTTCAGCTCTTAAACTGAACCAAGAAGCTACAAGATAAATCATGAGTTTGACCACAGAAAATGTGCAAAACCGTGTCCTTAAAAATCTTTTCGGAGTGAATGAAGCTTTGGCGAGCTGCTTCGGTGTCACTCAGAGCTGTTTTACATGCGTGTGAATTTATGCAGCTAGTCGGGTTCCACGCAGAGTGTGAAGCTGCAGTCGTCTACTGCTCTGTTTTTCTTTCCATTTGTTTTGTTATTACTTATAATAAGTCAGTTCTGGCTTCAAACCGCAGAGTTTCAAGGAGGTAACAGCAACATGTCAGAATGGGGAAGCTCGCTAAATGTGTGTTTGTGTCCATCATGTATTTAGAAATAAAACATTATTTCTTTATTTTTTTTAAAAACTCAAGACTCACAGTAGGTGTTGATTTAAAGCCACTGAATATGTCAACAGACTTAAACTTAAAAATGTAACATTTTTCTTACCATTTGATACTCGTGATTAAATAAGCAACACTTCATGTCAAAAAAAACACAAGCGGCTTTTAAAGGAGCATGCCACAATCTCATATATTTGAATTCATGACCCCTCAGGGCCGAGTTTTTATGGACGTTTTGACACTATTTTTCCGTTTTGAAAACTCATTGTAGCTGCCGTGAATCCAGCCTGACTACAGCTGCTGTTCTCTGAAGAAGCAGAAACAAACTTTCCACAGTCGTTCAGGCCTAGTTTCATATCCAAAATTTCAATTTTGGATGGTGCGTTACTGTAATAACTTATGATTTATAATTACATTCAGGATTGTCAACAATGGATACAGCAGTTGACAAAACAATCTCACCTCAAGGGCCATTTAGTGGCTTTTCTGGAGTTTTCAATCATCTCACTTGACCTTCATCAACAAATGGAGTTTTCCAGTCATCACTTGTTTTTCCTGAGCACTTTCCGAACTTAAAAACCGCGTTAGCCTGTAAATTGAGGTCTAAAGTTCATTTTTTACCTTGTAAACAGCAGTTGACACACACATCTCTCCTCAAGGTCCATGGGGTGGCTGCTTTGAAGCTTTCCACCATATTGCATGATCTTCATCATCCGCTTGAGTTTTCCAGTTGTCAGTTGTTTTTCCTGAACTTTTTCAGGACTTAAAATCCATATCAGCTTGTAAATTTTCAATCTCTCTAACTTTCAATCGTAACCCTGTAAATAGCAGTTGATATAATCTCTGCTCAAGATTCATTGGATTCATTCTGGAGCTTTTGGACATATCACATGATCTTCATCAGCAGATGGAGTCTGACCAGTTGTCATTAGATATTAGATGTTCAGAATCCCATTTTTTCCTCCCAATTTCATGAAAATCTGAAGCTTCATCTGCTGAGGAAGATAATGGGCTATTATCAAAAGCTCCAGAACAGCTACTAAATGGACCTGGGGGTGTCAAGTTAGGTCAGTTTCATTTACAGTAGACCAGAATGTGCCTCCAGGGGCTTTTTTACAATCTGGACAGCATACGACACGCTTTGTCTTTAAACCTCTCGAGTGGGATAAGGAACACTCCTAAAACAAATCTATTTTAACGGGACAAAACAAAGCTTGTCAACTTGTCAGCTACGTTTACGGCAACTATAAATTGTGTTTTCACATATGGACTGTAATGTTTCCACTTTGTTTATTAAAGTCATGCTCCATTATTTCTGGATTTTGAAGTTTGCCTCTTGCCATTTGGAAGCACAAACACGGAAAGGGAAAGTCGCTAAGTATAACTTGAACTTTCTCAGCTCGCCTCACTCATCCTCTCCTTGACATTTTCTGACTTCGATGACCAGTCTGGTCCGGATCTTTTTTCTTTTCTTTTCTTTTTTTCTTTCTTCTTTTTTTTAAGTAAAGTGTGACAACAACCCACGCCGAAGACCATCCAGTCTGGATCTCTGATGAAGAGAGTACACAGCGGCTCCCCTCATTGCTGTTATGGCATTGAGGGCTCGGAGCCAGACCATCCAAATGCTGACGTCACCTCCACTTCTGTGCACTGCAACGAGGAGGGAAGGAGGGAGGGTAGAAGGATAAAGTGATTGGTTTACCGGCCCCCTTCTCCATGACACATCATGAAAATAAAAGTGCCGGAGGCCTAAATTATCACATTCACCTTAACTCTGCACTCTCAGATGTTGTTTTAGAGAGGAATCCAAACCAGCAGCACGGCCTGCGGCTAACAGCCCTCCTCACCACAATGTCTGTCACTGCTCTTTGGATAAATAAATAAACAAAGTCAGGACAAAGGTCACTACAGGTTTTGGCATGGAAACAACTATGATTCCTTTTTTTTTTCTTTTCTTTTAGTGAGATATATTGTTAGAGGTCCCCCCCCCCCCCCCCTCACAGATTTTTTTCAATCAGTTCCAGTGATGAAATGGAAACTTGCTTGTGTGTGTGTGTGTGTGTGTGTGTGTGTGTGTGTGTGTGTTTCTCTGCCTGAGGCTAGAAATCTTCTATGGTTTCTCTGGTGTTTTAAGTACGGATCAGTGTAAAACCAGCGTGTAAATGAATTTTTTGTAATGTTAAGATGAAACAGCGTGTGTGAGATCTCTGTGACAATTTTATTATCCAAGGCTAAAAATAGATTTTACTTCCAACTCAAGGAAGATGTTACACCTCTTGACAAATATGCATGACTTGTATATGTTTGTTTTTAATTCATGAAAGCTTGTGTTTTTGTCCTGACTTCACACTGATGAAGAATTCCTCACATGGACAACATTCTGTAGCTCTCACATGAAAATAATTTCTTGAAATACATAAAAGATTAAGTGCCACACCTAGTGGCTGAAGGGGGTAGAGCATTCACAACTCTTTCCAATTAGGATGTGGAGCAGCTGCTGGAGGTGATAAAATACTATCATGGAGCGTTTTTTCTTTTTTTTCTTTACATCACTCCACCCTGACTCCTTTACCTGTGTCAGCTTGAATGCAATGTCACTACCTCCCCTTCCCTTAACACTGCTGTCACATTTCAGCTCTCATCCTTAACTATTCCCTGCAACGAGCTGCAGAGTTGACCAGCAGCCAACGTTTGAATGTCACAGAATGCCACATACACACACACACACACAAACAAGGTAAGTTTCTTGTGACGGGACCAACTCAAGATTGTCTCCACTTGATGAGGTCTCATGGGTCAGCGTGAAAGGCCCGAGCCTAGGAAAACACTGAGATTACTAGTGAATGATTTATTCATGTTCCACAATTACAGCCTCTCCAACGATTATCATTAATTTCAGAGGGTGGAGGAAAGAGGAGGTGGAGGGGAGGGGGGAGATGTAGGCTAGTCCTGGGCGCGCAATAAAAGAGGCGTGACGACATGGTTGACTTGCGGGCCCACCTCATTACACACATTATGCAGATAATTGCCTTTTTGGGCTAGCCTCTAATTATTCAATAGGTCCATCGTCATCAGAGGAAAGCTAAACCGAGATAGTGTAGAAGTTCTCTTTTTTTTTATCTCTCCGATTAAAATGCCATTTTAATCTTATAGTAAAGTTGCATAATTTAGTGATGGATTCATAAGGAAGTGGGGTTGTCACTTGGATATGAAGTGCATATTCACTCACCTATAGTGAAATGGATCAACACTATAAAAAATACATTTAAAAAAAGTCACCATAACTTTCTTTCTCCTTAAAGATGTTTCCATCCACGCGAAGAGCAGCTGTTTGCGCCCACTAGGACCCGGGGGCAACCACGTACTGGTCAGTGTGTGTGTGTGTGTATGTGTGTTGGGGGGGGGGGGCAAGAGGGGGAAGAGGAGGGAGTTGGTGGTATGGGGTGGGGGGGACTACACGAAATGTCATCCCCAACATCTTCAATGAGAAGAAACAAAACTAGAAGTCTCCACACGTGACGGCAGCACGACGCTATATGAGGGGGAAAAGGCAGCAAGCATCAGGACCAGTTGGGAGTCAGTCACTGCTCAACCTCAGCAGCAGCAGCACGCAAAACGCAGACTCACTCACCGGCTCTCGTTTTCCGCTCCCCCCCCCCCCCCCAACACCACCACCACCACCTCCTCCTCCTCTCCTCTCTCTCTCTAAAGAAAGCAACACATGTGAGTTTGTTTCTGCTGCGCTACAGGACACGGGACGGGACAGGCTTGAGTGAGGAAACGCAGGTAAACGGGGAATCTAAGCTTTTTTTTTTTTTGGCTTTTTTTTTCTTAAAACACAGAGAGGAGGAAAAAAACCCTTCTGTTTCACCACCTTTTTTTTCTTCCTCCTCGGACCTCTGTTCTCTTTCTGGAGACGCAAGTTTCTCATACAAAGAGGGATGCTGCATGTTCCCGAGCCGCACTTGCACTCAGAGGGAACCTAAAAGTGGACCGGAGCGGGATTACACTTCATCTGATGCAAGGTATCAGAACCAGCACGTTTATTTCACGGAGCGTCTTGGCGACTATTACGCACGGTTGCGCTCATTTTTTGGAGGGGGCGTATGAGCAGTACGCATTGCCTTTACATCTGCGATTGTCCCAACACATTAACACACAGTAGAGCTATTCATTTTTTTTGTTTTAACCCCCCTCCCACCCCCTCATCACCCCACGTATCACTGTTTAAGTAGGTATTGATTTCGTTACAACTGTTATCACAGTAACCTCCTTTGTTATTCTCCCCGCAGCGCACCAAAACGGACACTTTTAGTGACTGGAGGATCAGCTGCGCTTCATAAAATGATCCCAATCGGCGACGAGATACTATGTCGCATCTCGTCTGATGTTTGACACATTTGAGGGTCGACTAAAGAAACTGGAGGAGGACATTACAGAGTCAGAGAATTCATCCCAAGCCCTGCTGGCACCTTTTTACTGGAGTCCGAACAACAGATCGCCGTCCAGATGCAGTTTCGACTCTTCTCATTTGCCCTGATCGTATTGAACTGTATGGAGTACAGCAACTGTCAGGCGCCGTCGCACCGCTGGAGGAGAAACAAAAGAGGTAACGCGGGGTTATAGCCTACACAGGTCTTAACAGCAGCATCCAGGGAGTGACTTTAACAGATGGTTTAAGAGTTTGTCTGGGTTACGGGAGGCAACGGCAGCGATCCTAAACACACATTCTCCCTCTCCCTCTCTCATATGTATGTGTGGATTCTCTGTAGGTTCACATAGAGCACGGAGCGCACATAAAAGTCAGAAACAATGTGATTTGTATTAAATATGAATCACTTGGTTTGATTTCGAAAACGCACAGGTGAGAGTTGCCGATCCGCCACAGATTTTAATTCATGAACATTCCAGAAAATCACGCTTTGAAAGAAAACTACAATCTATGTTTGAGACAAAACTCAGGCTCGCAGCACCTGATGTAACTTATTAACTTCCCCGAAAGAAGATTTTTCCAGATTATGTAACGAATGCAGAGTCGGTAGCTAATGCGTAAAATGTGCGCAAAATTGGCAACGCGTGTGGCTTTTCCTAAATGAATACAAAAAGAAACGTGTTACGTCAGTGAATTGGCTAATCGTATTTAAAGCATGCTGTCAGACGGGCTATTAACGCTACTTCCCGATGTTGTGGCCCCAAAGTGCCCAACAAAGGGCGCCCTATATTATTTACACGTGAAACTGCTAAAAAGCTGCTGGTGCGGATCGGTCTATAGAGAGCGGCACAGCTTATGGGAGGGGAGGGGGGTCGTATTGTGAGAGTTATTTAATGAATAGATACGGATTCCCCCCATTTCCTCTAGCCTATGAATCGCACATCTCCAGTCCAGCCCCCTAAGCTGGTTTTAATTGATCTCATAACCACTTTGAACAGTTGGTAGGAAACCCGCATAACAATCGCTCAGCGGAGGCGCAGGAGTTGAGGAGGGGAGGAAGGGAAGGGGGGGTCATCCCCTTTGTAAATACTACTCTATACTCTGAATGAATGAGGAGACAGTCGGATTAGGAAAAGTGTCCCCCCCCTCCCGT
Source organism: Scomber scombrus (assembly GCF_963691925.1). NCBI lineage: Eukaryota > Metazoa > Chordata > Actinopteri > Scombriformes > Scombridae > Scomber > Scomber scombrus. The sequence continues at coordinate 7,890,310 of NC_084976.1, forward strand.
TTACTATCAGACCTGTGACATAACACATCACCAAGATCCTCAGGGTGACCATGAGAGTAGACTTGATCTAAATTGCGCACGGGAGGGGAAGGCATGCAGCGAACTGTTGGGCACCAGCAACAGTCGGCGCGGTGCGTTGGTACAGTAGAAAAACTCATTTAAAGTCAGAGGAGAGGGGGGTCTTGTAAATTGTAAGGCAATCACAGATTTAATCATATGCGCTGCGTGCCAGGGGGAACCTCCACACTCTGCAAGCCCTCCATTGCCCATCTGCAAATAATCAGGCAATCACTGCGGGGTACTGGCACACACACGTTCTTCAGCTCCTCTGTGTGTTTCTTCCTCTAAAGACTGTGTGATCTTAGATAGTAAGAAGGAGTCAGAATGTAATTTTCTTGGCATGATCAATCTTTTTTTTTTTTTGGAGGGGGGTGGGGGTGGGGATGGGGTGTTTAAATGTGCAGGGTGATAAAGCAGCAAATCCTCACTTCACTCTTGTCTTTAGGTGCCTGTTTATCTGTGTGCTGTGTGCGTGAGAGAGTGAAGGAGAGAGACAGAAAGAGAGAGAGAAAGAAAGAGAGAGCGGAGGGTGGTGGGGTTGAGATCAAGAGGTTAACTTACACATTTGACCTCAAGAACAGCTTTAGGCTGAGCACTATAAGCTACACATTGTTACCGCCAGCTCTCAGAACGGATGTTACACTTGTCAAACTAATCCCATGCAAATATGTACAAGTTTTGTCTTTACAATAATGCTGAAAGTGTGTGTGTGTGTGTGTGTGTGTGTGTGTGTGTGTGTGTGTGTGTGTGTGTGTGTGTGTGTGTGTGTGTGTGTCTTTGGAAGAGGGAAACAGCACTTTGGGCCAAAAGTGCCATTCTAGCAAGTGGTGGCAGCCGGCCAACCTTTTCGGTATTTGCTTCCTTCCTTTATTTATCACGGTTATATTGAAAAAAGCATGTGTAAGAGATCATTGTCCAATAGACCCAGAAATGCTTGAATATTTTTCTAGCCCTCAAGGTTCCTGTGACAGCTTTATATACAGTCTGTCTGGCATGCGCAGGGAGCTATCCAAACCGTTCAGGAGTGTTGAGACCCAGACACGTTTGAAACGCAATTTGGCCACACTCCGCTCCCCAGGCGTAACCGTTTTACGCGTAACAAAGCACATCCTGCATAATTTAACAAATGTCTTTTTTTTTTTTTTTCATTTTGACATGCATGAAAAACACCATGGATATACTGCGGCGCACGTAGCCACATGACCAAGTGAGGTGTAAGGGGGTGAAGATGCCATTATAATTAGGGGATGTCAAGGAGACAAACAGCCATTGGGTATGACTGGAGCCCGCTGAGATGTATGAGCAACACTCAAGATTGGGATCTCTGTGTGGTTTCTGGACTGATCTTGTCTTGCTCACACGCTGCATGGCATGACCCAACCTCCCATTTGGCTTGTGGTAATTGTACATATACATGGTTTTTTTTTTCATGTAAAACAGATGACAAAACATATTAAATTTACACCTCCTTACCCCCTATCCTGCCCACTAGAAACAGGGAAATGATGCCAATGAGCCTTGCTATGATATCATAGCTAGACACAAGGGTATTACTTTTCATTTTTATTCTCTGGCTAATGATGCCACCTGCTGACTACATAAAATCAGGCTTGAGTACTAGTGCTGCCTGAAGGAAAAGGGATACACAGTGGGCCCCCCAGACATTTAAACAGGTAATGAATAGGTAATAGCAGTCAGAGTGGTGAAAAGTTGCCATGTGATACTGTTAACCCTTCGACATTTCCCCAGAAATCCCAAATGTTGAATTCCCACCAGGCCGAAGCGTGTTTCAGATCACATTCGACGGTGTAATCTGTTACTGAAGCGTGTTCCCAGATGTTTTCGAAGGACAAATGTTGATTAGATGAAACCTGCGCAGCCAATGAGGGTGGGGGGAGTGAGGTCACGGATGCGTGACATTTTGTACGGCCGGTGACAGTCGACAACAAGGGTGTGCGTATCAAGCTTTCGATGCCAAAATTAACAGAAAGTAGTCACGATGTGTAGGAATCACGAGGGAATGACGCAGATAGACAGATAGATAGTGAGGATGTGAGGAAGCCTGATATTCTCAGGTGTACTGCTTTAAACTGACTTAGTGGTTTGAGTTTGTTGATAAAATAGATGAAAAAAAGTTTTTTTTCCTCTGTATTAAGATAAGTTAGAGCTTCACTAGATCGACATTAGAGATTCAAATTCTCAAACACAGTGACTTCTCTTTTCTAAGGCCTCTGTGTGATGAAAGCCTACACTAAGTCCCAGGTTTGTGGGTGTAAGTGTTAATGTTGGAACCCAGCACTTTAGTGCAATATAATATGTTGATTAAGTGCCCAACGGGGAAAGAGAAGGAACCCTCCAAGAGGCTGCTTTTAAACCGACTTTGCCACTCTTTGCCTTTGGAAAAAGTGGAGAGAGAGAGAGAGAGAGAAAAAAAGCCCTGCAGATGGCACGTCTGTTTACAAGGCATTCTCACTGATGCCGCTCTAATCCAGGTGATGTGAGCGCCCAGCATCCTGACTTTTCATTTGTTCCGTAACAGCAAAGCAGTTTGTTATTCACATGATTGATTATTTCAACCATCTTTACACGTTATGAATCATGCTTAAAAGCGTGGGATAGCAGTCGCCCTCCCCTCCTTCTCAACATCCTCGGCGGTTGTGCTGGTGAGGAGAGAGAGGGGGGGCTTTTTAGGGGATGAGGAAGGCATATTTAAGCAGATCAGCTGGAAACGGCTGAATGTGAACAGCATCACCTGAGAGGGATTACGGCGAGCCGAGTCTTGACCTGAGCCCGAGCTCCGGCGTCAAGGAACAGAGCTCTGTCTTTTCTCTCCCAGGCCCCATCAGCCAAGTCTAGATAAGTGTAAATCTGTGTGTGTGTGTGTATGTGTGTGTGTGAGAGAGAGAGAGGTAGAGTTTGTGTGTGTGTGTGTGTGTGTGTGTGTGTGTGTGTGTGTGTGTGTGTGTGTGTGTGTGTGTGTGTGTGTGTGTGTGGGAGTGTGTGGGAGAGACAGAAAATGAGGAGAGAGATACACAGACACCCCTGCAGGTGCATGTTCCTGATGCTCTAATCAAGACATCAAGTCCAGAGCAAACATACTGCTACCTACCATATCATTACTCGTTGACCAATCACGACCACGGTCTGTCTTGAGGATTATCGTAGCCGTTAAGGACAATGATTCACTTATGCGCTGTATTGATAAATCACATTAGTCTGACCCAGCCTTCGAACTCTGTCGAAAGACTAGCTCCTTGTTTGACCTACTAACCCATGCATGTCGATCCTGGCCTGTAGCGCAGCTCCTGCTCCAAGTCACAGCGGTATCAGATGAAGCCGGTGAAAGGCTCCTCAGTGCGCTCATGCCATGCTACACTGCTGAAAAAACCCCAGCAGAGGAAAAAACATGCAGTGGCATGAACTTTCTACTGGAGGGAAAGACACAGAAGAGAGATTCTTTCAGGGCCCACGTGAGAGAGTGAGGTTGATCTGTTTCACAATTTTTTTTATTTTATTGCTGCTTTAAAAAAAAGATGTATTCTCCAAGTCTTGCTATTATCTGAAGAATACAATTAAGCCAAATGAGTTTAAACAAGCCGGATGATCCTTATCATGTGTTTATGTAGTAGGAACTGAGTGAGGCAGGGTTTGTATTAATATGCAGCTTCATGTTCGAGCGGGATCTATTTCACAAGGATGAAAAAGCTTGTTTTGTAACACTTTCAGCACAATTCCGTCTATCACATCTCTCTCAAGAAGCATTCATTCATTGTGCGCAGATTCGGTCCCTCCTTTTGAATTTTTTCTTTAATACACGGAATACACGAGGGGATCTTCTCTTCCACTCTCAATCATTGTCATCAGAGGATCCCATATGCTGGCAAAGTTAAATGCCAAACAGATGTTTTTAATTCAGGCTACATTTTTACCACACTGTAAAAGTTCATTTTTTCGGAAATGTGAAATAAAACGAACTTATTACATAAAAACTTATAATACGGTCCATATTTCCTCATGGCGAATTGGAAACTCCTGAGCAGCAGACAAAAACTGTAGTGTCCCTCCTGAGCGCCAGGGTTATTTTGTAACCCTCACCTATGTACGCTCCCTCAATTGCAAACTCACCCCCCCAACTTCCCCCTCCACCCCCAAAAGCAATTATACCTTAATACGTTTCCTTATAAAGCTACTAAATATGACCAGCCAATTTGTTCCAAATCTCTCAGGTTTATTGGGCCGTAAAAATTCTAATGTGGGAATCATTTCTAAGTGCCACACATAAAACAACAACACAAAAGGAGCATTTTTTGAAAAAATGACTCATACGAGGGCTTCACAGGTAGGAGAGCTGCCCAGAGCCGGAGATGGAGCCCCTCAGGCTTACACCGAAATGCACTTCCAGACTACTTACCTCTCACATTACTAATACACACCTCTAAAAGAATTCAGTGAAGAGCTGTTTAGAGGTAATGATGTGGATACAATAGGCATCCATTGTGTTTTCCCCCCAATGAATCTGATCATGGGAATTGTTAAAAACGACCAATTTCCCATTTTCTATTTATACAGTTAAGTACCTAAGTCAAAGTTAAAGCGCTAGTTGGACATTTTTTGTGAAATATGCGTATTCACGAGCTTGCCAAGAGTTAGAGAAGAAGAAGCACTCATGTCTGTGTGGTAAAAAAATGCATTTAGCTTAGCTTAGCATATAGACTGGAAAGAAGGGGGAAAGCACCTCTGCGTGTCACTAATAAACACGTTATATGTAGTTTGTTTGATCTGTACAAAAAAAAAAAGATGTGACTCCAGGAAGTCGGAGCTCACGGCCAAGAATATCAAATACCCCTCCATAAAACCGCAACTTGTCGTTTTTACACTCTTATGTTTATGGATTAAGCAAATTAGATACATAAACAGTTAATTAGCGAGCTGTATAGGTGCTGGTAGGTAGATTACCTGTGGAGCTAACCTGTTTGCACCATTTCCAGTCATGCTAAGTTAAGCCAACTAGCTGCTAACTCCAGCTATTTAACATACTGACATGACAGTGATATCAATCTTCCATCTCACATTCATCTCATTAAGAACAAGAGAATAAGCTTATTTGCCAAAAATGTCAAAGTGTTTCTTTTGGCTTGAAACTTGGCAACTGAGCCTATTTAATTAGATTTCCACCTGCCACTAAATGTCTAGAGGAGTTGTACAAGATTCCAGGGATCTATGAGTACTTGGAAGGATGCTTAATGTCTAATGTTTGTAGAAGAGGCCATGCACTGTATCTGCTCTTGTTCGCCATGTCAGTGTGTTCCCGTGTGTGCATGCAGACGTGTACCTATTTTACATCGATCTGCAAGGGTTGGAAATTCGAAACTTGAGAGGGCCCCTTGAGAAAATACACCGACATGTGCAGAAACAAACACAAACACAAACACACACACACACACACACACACACACACACACACACACACACTGATTCTAGTCTGGCGCTAAGGGCTGTTTGCATCAAGGGCTGTTTGCATCAATGCCTGTTCGAATGGCTGTCTCTCCAACAACAGGGAGGCACAGGGCTCTGATCGCTACCCCCGTGCCCACCCCTTAACACTCGACAGATGGACAAGACTGCTTTTTTTCCCCCTCTCCCTGCTTTTATGGGACCTCTAATTATGCTTACACGCCACATCAAAATAAGACTCAGCATGCAATGCCTTTGGTATGGAGAGGAAGTGAGCTGGTCAGATGCAATAAAGCGTCCCTCTGCGGAGCTCGCCTGTAATTTGGCGGCCCGCATACGGACGTGGAGAGGTAAAGGTAAAGGTGCTGCAGCAGCCCCCACTGTTGCCTACTGTCTGCTGCACCGTGTCCATCTGTAGAGTAACATCAAATATGATGCAGTGACTTTATAGAATAGTCTGACCGTGTTGCTGCAAGAGATTTGACATTGCGATCATGAAGCAGCGTGAAAGATAAACCCTGCACACTTTAAAAGACATGCAAATATGTGAAAGGATATTTTAGCCACACCCTGGACGAACCCGAGCCAGGGCCTCCCTGGCTTTGTTATGGTTTTGGCTGTGGTTGGGGTTAATGTTGGTAATTGGGCACCCTTAGACTAAATGAGGACTTGCCTGTGGAATTAGGCCTGGACTAGTTGGGACAAGAGCTTTGAATGCTACACTGGGTAAGGCTTACACTGGATTTTTTTTTTCTTGGGCACGGATCTGTGTCGAGGTTGGCTTGTGCTTCTATCTCATAGCTCTCAGGCCTTGTGGTGTGAGGAGGGGAAGGCCTCATGGCTGCCTGCGGAGTGCAGAAGCACCCGGTGTGTTTTTAATCAGGAACAAGGCTGGGAGTCATTACTGGGCCTCAATGCTGAGCTCATTGTCTCTCTGATTCTTTGGAGAGAGAGAGAGAGGAGAGAGAGAGGAAGACAGGGAGCGAGAGTTGGGGGGTGGGGTGGGGGAGTGGTGAGACAGAGAGGGCAACGTAGCGTGCATGTCAGATGTAAGGAGGTCTTAGAGGGTCATCCCCATGCAGATGTATGCGGTCAGAGTAGAAAGAGCAGAGGGAAGGAAAGTGATGGGAGAAGAGGATGCACACGGCAGCAGAGGAGTGATTCAATGAGACGTGCATCTGTCTGTTATCACAGCAAAGCAATAAGACTGCAGATCAATCATGTAATGGAAGCTGGAGTGTGCATCGTTTCACCTCTAGGCAGCGTATTGCTCGACTTCGCCAGAGTTGTTCAAGATCACACCCTAATTGTCGCTCATCTTGATGAGCTGTGTGATTACTTCTGTTTCTACATAACTGCTAGCTAACTGGCTAGCATCCTACTTGTCAAGCTGTAAGCGAATGATCCATGTCTGGCCCCTCAGCTCTTTCCTGTCCTTCAGCGTGGAAAAACAACACAGATGTTCACTGTTTTCGAACATGTATTATGTGGTGCATATTAAGCTGTTCTGTGCTTCTTTTTTTTCTTTCCTTGCTGCCTTCCCCCCCTGTTTTAACTATAATTCCCCTATTAGCTTCACCTTGCCAAAACCAGCTGACCTGTGAGTGTCGAAGGTAGGAAAAACTTTGCTTTATAGAGGGTTCAATCTGTTCTAATTAATATTTTCATACTAACAACCCACAGAGAATTTTGACCAGACTGTGCAGTTTCCCACAGCTCTACAGAACAGCTTTGTTCAGCTCATTGTTTTTTGTCTTACTGAATGCAACTTATGTGTTTCAGTCCCGTGCATTCTCGTCAATGTAAAGAGAATTCTCATCAGCGTAAAGCGTAAGAAAGATGATGAACCCACCCACTGCTACCTGCTGTGGAACAAACAAAAACAGTGTATTCAGCAACTAAAAAGCCACGTATGTTTTTTAGGACCTGGTGGAGACCAAAGCAGAGTTAAATATGAGTAAATATTGGACACAACAACAATTGACTGGAAGTGTCAGTGGCAACTGCTTACTAAGAAGTTTACCGTAGGGGATAAATATGTCAGTGTTGTGATTTTTTATTTTTTGCATTGACTCCAAGTGGCCAAAAAAAACTCGATTAACAGAGCTTCAATCTGGGGGTTGTTATGTTAGTGTCCACCAATTTTCCCCAAAAAGTGTTGTTTTTTTTTTTCATAGTCTGACTAGAGCCAGACTCCATGCTGACGCCCTTTCACAATCAGGCTTTTGTGGGCGGATCCAACATCTTGTCAATCCAATTACATCTCACGGTTTGTTTGGATGGTTTTTGCAGTTGGGTTGCATAAGGAGTATTGCCTCCAGGCGGGTGACAGATTCAAGGAAAAACTTGGAAAAAATGAGCGGAGAATCAACAAATGCAGATGGCACGAGGACCAGACGAATGCTTTGATGAGCGTGAAAATGATGGGAATCATATGCTGTGGTGATGGCTCTGTCATGTCAGCACAACTGGACACCTATGGGAGAGTTTCAGAGCGACATGTTAGAAAGAAACGCCATCAAAACACCAAATGATGGAATATAATTTGGTAGAATGGAGTTCATTCCTCCAGTAGAGTTCCACAGACTTAGAGAAGCTGTTCTGGAGGCTTGTGGTGGCCTAATACTATACATGATGAAACTAAGGTGTTACCATGCTGCTATTTAGTACTCCTCCAAGGTCACAGTTCTCTAAAATTAACTGTCACAGGTTAGTGATGCATGGTGGATGATGCTTTTTTTTTATCAAATACTATCATCAGAATAGATTGGAGTTGTCAATTTCTCTCTTAAAGATGTTCCTCCAACCCAATGGTCCCAGCCCTGTTTACTGTAATACAATCCATGACTGGCCCAGTTGTTGTGTGGTTGTGGTCTTCGTTGTTGTTTGTCTTAATGTTGTCTGTGTTGACTTACTGTAAGCCCGTGTATGTTTCTGTGCTTTGCTCTGGCTGCACGCACAGATCCACGCACGCACACACACATTCTGTAAAAAAAGAGAGAGTGCAAGTCTAATTGTGGGGAGAAATTTGTAAGCTGTGTTATGATTTTAATGCAGCATATTTTAATGTTGCGTTTTGTAAAAGAGAACATCAATTGTGGTGTGACTGCTTTTGACTTTTCTCTCCCCACTAGGGTTTCTCACTAATCTTGTTTTAGGGTCCAGACAATGAAACAAGACTGTGGTAGAGACAAATGATACACAGAAATATATAACGCTTTAAAAGAAGTCCATTAACATTTCTCAGATTCTTTCACTTTTTTCCCCCTCTAGTTATGCACTTGTGTTACATCTTGGCTGACTTCTCCTTAACTGGATATTATTTTATTTGGACTAGGGCCAGGTCTCAGGAGCAGCGGCTTTAGCTGTGTAAACAGCTGTCACCAGCAGGAGTCATAACTAATAGGTATCTGTAGACAGGGGTCACATGTAGTTTACATGTTTACTAGCTAATGGCTTTAGAGATGGTACTGCCTCGGCGCAGTAATGGACAGTGGTGAAGTGAAATGGCCAATGTGGAGCTGGTTATCATCATCATCGTCAAGCACAAGCGCGCACATATATGCATATTAGTAGCTGCGACTGTGTATTCTTAAAAAAGAGCTCAAGCAAACTTTGGAGGTGAAAGTTCGATTTTTGGAAAGATTTTTTTTTTTTGTTCTGGAGAAACCTTATTGTTTAGAGAAGAGGAGACAACTCCTGCGGTTGAGGTATTGCATAGCTCTTTGGCACATCCAGTGCCGTGGAACATTGTTGTAATGGCAGCCAATACATGACAACGCAATTTGTTGCTCACTTGTTTAAGTAAACACTGTGGCATGTAGGCACAAGACAGGTACAGCTCCATGCATCTGACTCTGTAGCCTCCATGTAACAATAGACTGAGCAGTGTCATGCCACCCAGAGATTTTGGATGGAACTCTGTCTGCTCATCCAAAAGTTCCTTTTATTGCAACATCTAACAAAAAGAGCTCACCTGCATACCAAAGCTCTTTTTGTGTGTGTGTGTGTGTGAGAGTGTGTTTGTGTGTGGCAATGGATTATATTTCCACACATCTCCACCCCCAGAAGCACATGCACAACTTTCAGCTGCAACGATTTTAATTTAGCACACATATTGTTGTTTTTGTTGTGCTTTACTTGTTCCACTTGGACTTTTTTTAATTCACTCATCCCCTCACACTTAATGAAAGCATTCATCCCGAACCCCCCCCCCCCCCCCCCCCCCGCCCCCTGAGGGTTGAGTGTGGACTTTTAGAGTCAACACAAGCTGGTCCTGTTAAAGACGCCCGGGCACTGCCAGCCATTCAAGGTGGTTTGGTGGTGTGAGAACATGTGGCCAGATGTGACCCATACACCTGCTAGCGGAGGAGGTGACTGCTATCATCTCGAGACAGTGTACACGTCTAAACGTACTGTGCAGGCCTGTGAAACACCTCAGATGAACTTCTCTCCCAGGTCTTGTGTTTGTGTGTGTGTGTGTGTGTGTTTGTGTGTATGTGTGCGTGTCAGTCCTGGTCTGTAATGCACTGGTGACTCTTAACAGGAATTAACTTTTAACAGAACAGCCAGAGCAGCTAAGTTATTGATCAAGACATGGCCACATTTAAAGACAGCTGGCGCAACATATTTCCTGTTGGTGGGATGAACTTATTCAATATTAACCCTCTAACAACCCCTAACGGTAACGTCCAGATCTCTTATGGGAAACAGAAGCCATTTATGCGACAAAACAAACAAGGTTGTCTTCGTTTCCCGTCAATGACCTAATGTAGATATTGGATCCAGCCCCAGGTTGTTGGTTTTTTTTGGGGGGTAGAAAAATAAAGCTTTGATGTTTACGGTTTCTTTGTGACAAGCACCATGTGTGAAAGTGAGACCAGGTCTTTGCCATCTGTCCCCTGTGGTGCGCTCCACTTTTGACCCTGGCGATCACCTCAGATCTCCCTGTTGGCCTCGGCGGGCGAGGAGGGGTGTGAGGGTTGTCTCTTGTTAAAGGGTTAATGAGGTAGAACTTTGTAGCAGACGCTCACATTGTGCCTACTTAAGATCGGTGAAGACGGTGGCTGTAGTCAGTTAGTGTGTGTATTGAATTTTATTTTGTGGGAGTGAGTTCTTGTTTTTCTTTCCCCGTCTTTATTATTTTGTCTCCATCTTTAAGTTTAAGCACTTTGTACTTCCCAGAGATCCCTCCCGGGCCAACAGTGTGATGTTTTCTCCGTATTCGTGCCTGTGGGTGAAATTTGAGTTTGTTTAGGTAGCGCTCTTTTGCTCCTGCGTTGCTCATGCTGACGACCTGGTACTTCTACAGAAATGTAAAATTCAGCACTTCCTGTATGTCCAAGGATTATTGTTGCTATAAATGAATTACCAGACACTGTATCTTAAAAATCTAATTAGAAATATGGTATTAAGTGGCTACAGGCTGAATCATATGTGCTCTGCAACCAGCAGTATTGGGCGAGTCATTAAGGACATTTATTGAAGTCTGAAATCCAGTAAAAAAAACAACAACTAATAATAATAATAATGATGCAGAAAAAAAGTAACAAACAAACAAAATTGTGTTTTAAACCATCCTTAAAAGTGAAACCTGCAATACTGATTTTGGCCACTTGACAGCAGCAGAAACACTGACATGATATATTTCAACTCTTATGTTAATATGGCAAGTTCTATTATATCTATTACTCATCTAGCAGATATGGAGCAACATTAGCATTGATTTGGAGTCATGCTTTTAGCCACCTGATGAACATAAGTCCAATTTTCACTCTACTTTTAGCTCTGTTTTGGTCTCCACCGGTTCCTCAGGCAGATATCTGGCTTTTTAATCTGTGAACTGCTCCACTGTGTTCACCAGCTTGTTGCCAGTTTTGTCTGTATGCTGTTTGGTGCTGGCAGACAGTGTAAAATAGGTTTATATGAGCTTTGCTCATGGTTTTACTAAAAGCAGCTGCTTGTTGTGACGGAAAATTACATTATTAAAGCTGGCTGTAAAACTAAAACAATTAGCTGGAAGATGTTGAAACACTCAGGAGTATTTTTTCGTAACTCTCCCTGCGGTTGTCACGAATAACCCTCTTCACTTAGTCATTTTACCCATTGTTATTATAAAAATATGGATTAAAACCGCTTGAACTGTTTAATTGAATGGGAAGTTTTCTTTCTTGATATTAAAGTAGTTGTTTGACAAAAAAAACAAAAACACTCAAGGCCCACTTACAAAATTTCTTTGGAGCTTTCAGCCTTATCTAACCTTATCTCATGCAGTTGAAAAGTTGTTAGTCACTACTAGTTAGTTAGTAAATTGTTACTTAGTAGCACACTTCAACCTCTAATTAAGAGTGTGACATCTTGTTAAAATCTCAAAAAAAAAGTGGAACTTGATAAAATATTATTTTGTCAAAATTGTAGTTTTAAGTTAGATCATTTATTCATTTTACTTAATCAATTAATAAAGTATTTTTAATGCCGGATTTTCACTGTGACTGATTTAACAAGCCATGAAGCCATTTGAATTTTAATTGAAGTTAATGTTTTGGTTACTTTTTCCAACACTGTCAATCAGTGATAGGAAACAATAAAACTGTCATTTCTATGATGATTTCACAGTATTTCAGTTTACACTCTGTTTTGCGTGACACATCAACAAAAGACAAGTGTCTCCCATCTGGATCTGCAGCTATGTTGCGGTTTCTGGCAAGTGAAAAGAATCCACATCCAAGTCTTTTGTTTTTCAGATGTGTGAGCTGGAAGTTGGGATGGGTTTAGTCAAGGTGATGACAAATGGGATCTGGAGAGGGAACATGGGTTAGGGTGGGAGAGACAGAGCAATGCTGCATGGGGTGCAAATATGCCAAGCATGCCCGCCGACTTTACTGATCCATGCCTGCGATGGCCTCGTTCTCCTCCCGCGCCGAGGGAAACCCGCAGCCAAGTCCCACTCAGCGGTGTGTCTGTCTGTGTGTGTGTGTGTGTGTGTGTGTATGTGTGTGTGTGTGTGTGTGTGTGGGAGGGTGTGGGTGTGTGAGTGAGTGAGTGAATTACTAGACTTCCAGCACATTGAGCTACAGGTGTGAAAATTAGGTGTGAGGTTTATGTGTGATGAATTACCAACATGTGGGCTAATCGGAGCCACTCCACCTTTTCCTCCACCCAGCCTTTTCTTCTTTCTGTTCTGAGGGGAAACACATTTCTCTCACAGCTTGAGTGGATTTGAGGGAGTGTAAATACTGAAATATTCAAAGTTCCAAACTTTTCTCCTTGTTTTGGAGCACATTTCTCTATTTTTGCACTGCTTGAATCTATACTTTAGGTTGATTGGTTGCTGTCACTAATTAGTTTGACAAAATTGTGTGCTTCAGGCACTAAAGTGCTATAACAGAGACTAATTGGTAGCTTTACATCCACCTGTGATTTTTTTTACTCTGTTCTTTAAAGGAAAACACATTTTTGACACAACTTAGATGATTTGATGGGATGAATTTTGCTTTAAAGTGAAATGTTTCAGTATATACTGCCTACATAGTTTAATTGCATGTCTTTCTTTCTTTTTTAGCTTATTAACTTACATTATTTTGGCGCCTGGTCAATGCAAAAACAATTGGAAAAAATACAATATGCCAAGTACCCAGTTTCTCCTTTTTTTCCCCAAAGATTTTTAGTATCTAGAACTTAAAAATCATGAGACTTGCAGTAAAAGAACATTCCAGATTCAAACTGCTCGTTATAGAAACATTTTTACTTAGATGTTTGGACACAAGTTCCTTTAGCTGCATGTCCATTAATATTTACCATCTGATTTCCCCCACAATTTGAATTTCCTGAAAAACTTACAGTATTTTACAATCATCTCCTGGACAGTCGAACTAACCCTTTCCAAATGTAGCATGCCTGAGCTCTGGACTCTCACAGCTAAAACTATATATGTACATATAAAGATTTATAGTAAGCTATTCCATATAGTTTTTCAGCTAAAGGCCAATATGCTTTTGGCACATTTACACAGAGAGCCATAATTTATCAAACCCAATCTTAAATGTTGAAATGTTACGTTTGAGGGCATTTCATCATCTCTACAAAAAAATCTCAAATCCTATATTGACTAAATCTGCTTAGCTTGACCCATGGTTCACATGGTGGAATGTTCTTGTTTATAACTAAAATGCAGACTACAGATCATACTGCATTTGTGGAATAACACTGTAGTTATGGTGTGAGGTGCTGAGAAAACTGGTGGAGATGAGTAGAAAATTACCAGGGTGTTTCACAAGAACATCTACCTTTTTTCTTTGAAAGATTGAATAAGGATGGGCGAGAGTAAAAGAAGCGCTGGCAAGAAACATAAACCACATGCTTGTCTCCTAGTGTCTACCCAGAGAGCGATAAAGTCCATCATCCTGAGTCACTGATTAACTCCCACAGTTCTTCCATTCCCAAGTGTCATAAAGTCCTTTTACACCTGCGCAGACCAACCATGGCGTAGAAAAACGGATATGACCAGTAGGGAAATCAAAGGCAGATGCTGAGTGATGACCTGGGCCAGCAGGAAGAAGCAATTTGATTAAAAAAAACAAAGCAGTGATGAGATTTTGGTTTTAGACTCACAAAATGCGTTTTATAGTTAACGGTCTCATTTGAGAGCAAAGGATCACGCAGTTCGGGATGTTCCATGCTTTAAATTGTAATGAAGTGTTGCAATTGACACTATTTTTTGGTGTAACCACTTAACAGCTGTTGCCGTAAATACATGCACTACACCACCAAAAATAAAACGGACCCCATAAATGCAGCATTACCCATCGCTATTTTTAGTAGTTTTAAAAGAATGGATTTTCCCGTCACTGAAGCAAAAGTTTAACCTGATTAGAGGTTTGCATTGTTTTAGTATATGGTTTAAGCATTGTAGACACTGACTGTGAACAGAGATTCCGTTGTTTTCAAGGCCAGGCTCGATTGTAAAACGTTTTACGGGACCGCAACCCACAGTGAAGAGGCGATGTTGTTACTTGACCACCACATCAAGCTCATTCTTTCATTTTTTTCTGTTTTTGTGACCACTGAGCTTTCCATGGCTGTCACGTCTGTTATGGTCAAGGTTTTTAAAGTGTCCGTCAATGTGGCAGAACGTGTGAAAAGACTGCAGAACATACCGTGAGATTAGGTCACCTCTTCTTTCTTCTTTTTCCTTTAATTTTGCTCTAACAGGAATTACGAGGTCTCTTTCGCATCAGGAGATCCAGATGTGGGATTTGACCCAGGACATTGGATTTAAGTCATAATCCATCATAAAGATATTAATAAGGAAGTGAACTAACTGAGAGTCTTCATATAGGATTGGAAAGGGTGTAATGGTGAGAGGCATGACGAGTATGGTTGGACAGATGGGTGAAAGGTGCGGAGAGCGGTTCCAGATTGACTTAGAAATGCTGTTAATGTCTCTATCTGACGGCTGCAGGTTGAGACAAGATGGGACAGGGAGATTTTCATAAAACACTGTGTAGGACTTTTTTTGGATAGATGAGATGATATATAATTTCTCTAACTAATCGCTTTTGATTCATTCTTGATTATTTATTTTACTTAAACAGGATGACAGCTAAATTGATTCGATGTGGGCTAAGATATATTTGGTGGTGACCTCTTACAAATGGAATGTTGAATTTATAAAAGCAATATAAAAATTTAAAAAAGCACCCTTGCTCAATTCAGTTCACTCTGGGCTTTTGCTGATACAGCCTTACTTGGTCTGGTATGACCAGTTACAGGCTAATGTTAGCAAGGCCCTTGTCCTGTCCAATTGTGTTAACAGCAACAATAGTCTAGGATTTCATCTTAATTCTACACCAGTATTTAGCATTTGGCATCGTTTTGTAATTGTTACTTTTAGCTGCAGTGGTCACTGGACAGAAAAAGTTAAATGTTGTAGTTTTGCTTTGTAAAAAGAAGTAGTTGAACATTATGGGAAATAAGCATATTCACTTTATTGAGCTAGACAAGTAGATTAATACCACTCTCACCTCTGTACATGGTTAGCTTGGTATAAAGACTGGAAACAGAGGGAATCAGCAATGCCCGACTATTTCTTGGCTGGGAGCAGTTGCCAGGCAACCAGCGGAGACTCCAGGAGGTTATTCACCTGTGGCATATTTGCTGTAAAGAGGTGAGACTGATTCCTGATCATTGATCATCTAACAGAGATGATACACATAGTTCCAATAATGTCAAACTATTCCTTTAAATACATTTAGTTTGTATGGTGGTGATGTGATCCTGCATGAGTCAAATAACGCTTTTTCACCTGCGTGTGACTTAAGCTCAACCTGTTGAATCGCACCAAAGTAAATTACCTTGAGCTTCTGTTTTATTGCGCACTAAAAAGTGTAGCTTTAAATTGGCCCCCATTTTCCAGTTGCCTGTTTGAACCGTGGCTGCCTGTTTTACCCATTCGCCATATAAACCACCACCCTTTCAAGTGAAGGTTCAAATCTCTTTCGCTGCCCGCCTCGCCCAGTGGATCTGTGTCACAGGAACACTTCGGCCGAGCTAATATGTCTGACAGCGAATGTGTTTGCTCAGCCTCATGCTGCAAAATCATTATAAGCAGCAGGACTGTCCTGAATTATAAACATGTGCTTACAGTATGATCTGTTAAAGTAAACTGGGGGAAAAACGTAGATCCTAAAACCTGACTTGTTCCAGCTGGAAAAGAGTTGCAGGCAAGTCCAACATATTTTCTGCTAAAT
The DNA here is from genome assembly GCF_963691925.1 of Scomber scombrus. Lineage (NCBI taxonomy): Eukaryota > Metazoa > Chordata > Actinopteri > Scombriformes > Scombridae > Scomber > Scomber scombrus. The sequence goes on from NC_084976.1 coordinate 7,906,572, forward strand.
TGGAACAGAAATGTGCCTTCAGTGCACAGGCCCGATGTACCCCCTCCTACCCCTTCTGTTTTTTCTCCACAATTCTCGAGCTAAGTGCCACTTCCAGATCCACGACAAATAAAGTCACGGTACTGAAAAACAGGCGGTTTGATGTCATTTTTCCTGTAGCAGCTTTTAACAAGCTTGAACAATGTTGCCCCGTTACAACGGCTGGTGAACTCTAGGTGCGAGGACTGACACTATTGGCTCTCGTGCACTTTCAGAGATCCAGAAAGCGGCGGTTGCTTCTTAACGCTTCAATTCGCCTCCAGCCTGCCGGTGGCTGCAATGCTGCGCTGTCCCATGTCTGCCCTCTCTCTCTCACAGGCCCTCTCTCTTTTTTCCTCTAAAGTGGAGCAGCAGTAAGCTTACACCATCATTTAGGGGGAACAAGGGAGGTGGACAATAAACAATAATTGTCTCAGTGCCACGAGGAAAGCGTATAATTCTGTTGGTGAATGCGATGCTTTCCACATGAGAGCACAAATCTTCTTGACCTGCTGCTGCTATGTAACTCTAAAACCTGAGGTTTGCCATTGCTGCTTCTTCACAATATAACATTTATAGTCAGTATAGATGTAGTGAATACATGTGAACCTTTTTTTTAATATCGTGGTACTCAATGAAACCAAACTTTCTCATGTGTGCTGTACTGTAAGTGTCTTTTTAAAACAATGGACAGTGTGGCTGCTGGTTAGTTGCATTCACATTCTGCGTTATTAGATTTACATACCAGGGGCCCTTAGAGAAATGGAGGAGAACTGTGAGAATAGAAACAGTTGTGCTTTAATATAAGCTCTTGTCTTCCATTTGCTGTCTTTGGAATTCACTGCAGCATTATGATATTATCTCAAGTCTGCAGTTAATCAAGACACGCGTTTGGTCCCAGTTGCTATTTGCTGCTATCGTATTCCATTTGGTACAGCGTTAAAATGATAGATGACAAGATAAACTAGGGTCTAATGAAAACATGTATCCCTTGAGCCCCTGTTGTATACCTCTGTGGCTAATGTCAACTACTAATGTGGATAATATTTAGGAAATTTAACTATGAGCACTCTCTTTGGGGAGTTTACTGGGGGAAGTCAATAATTCTTACAACAGTGTTGGTAGTAGGTTACAACTGATTGAAGTGAGCAGGTGAGAGATTACAAAGGGGAATGTAACCATTTTAAACTTTTTTTCAGGAATGGCTGACCTTCACAGACTTCTATAATACATGAATATATATGTTTTGGCATTTCTTATTCCCCACTTTATCCATAAAACATCAACCATACGGAAATGCTACTAAAACTATAAAGATTTGTTGCAGTTTTTATTAAAAAAAAGGTTTATATTATACTATATTTCTTACTCTTGAATACCTTTTCTTGTTATTTTTAGAATTACAATTAAATTGTCCATTTGAAAGACCTGGAAATGGTTACAGAGTATCAGTTTTCAGCAGCACCAGCCTTAAAATATTTTTATCCGAATATTTTAGAACTGCAACATCCCACATCAGTGAAACCCTACGTAAGAATGTCTTCTTGTTCTCAGTGTTGAGTTCAGGGCTCTAAAAGAAACACAAGAAATATGTGCAATTTGCCTTGTTAGGGTTTTGGGTTGCAGCATGTTGGAATGGGTCAATGTGAATGATTTCATGGGTAACGGTAGGTGAGTGGAAGGCAGGAAGTTAGCCGGCCGTGGGTGGAACCCCCTGTATATTTGGAGGCTTTTGGCAGCCCTGAGTGCAGTCTGTCACGCTTGCTTTGGACTCATAAAAACGTACCTGAGACGGAGTTTGGGTTTCTGCTGGATCTCACTGCAGCCCTAATTGCTCTTGAGCCGCATTCAGAGCAAACCTCCCAGCAAGCCCATGACTGTAGAATGTAAGCGCCGAGCTCCAAGCATGCCGTCATTCTTCATGTTATAAGCCTGACTGTTTCACATGAATGAAAGAACAAAACTTCAACTGAACAACCTTATATACTTATCAATGAAAATTTGTGAGGCCATTTCACCGTGTAATGCTGATTTCATGCCTTAATTTAAGATTTTTGAAAATTGTCAAATATAATAGTTTCAAAGATGATTAGTAAAAAAAATAACCTGTCTTGGATTTAATTTTAAAGGAATAGTTTGATGTTTTTAGGAAAGTTAAATGAGAAGATTGATAGCACTCTCAAGCCTGTACAGTAAATATATTCTAGCCGGCGCTAACAGCCACTTTAAGATAATGAGCTTATGATACAAACTGGAAGCAAACAGCTAATCTGGCTCAGTCCAAATGTAATTTATACAAATACTAAAGTGTAAAAATGACTAGTTTTCACCTGTTTCTATTTCTCTTTTTTTTTCTTCCTAACCTAAGCTAACAGGCCACTGACTGTAGCTTCATATTAACCCAGAGACATATGAGTGGTATTAATCTTTTTATGCAATGTTTGGCAAATAAGCCAAATGTCTAACAGTTCTCCTAAAACATACTAATTTGGTAAATATCCCCCTATAAATGCAAATTAAATAAGGGACCCCATCAAAATTCAAACACTATTTTTCTATATTTGGTGCACTAGATTTATCCTCAGCCTATCTGTCACTATATATTATTGATGGGTGAGTTAGAGGTTATGTGAAGAGTTGTTCATGTGGTTCCTATACAAGAGCAGTGGTTTCATACCAACCCCCTGCCTTGTAGACATGACATATTGAGGCATTTATTAAGACTTTGTGTTAAAAAGTCCTTGCAGAGGCTTCTTCAGTGATGTTCATATGAACCCCGGCCTTTTGTACATACAATACTTGAGGCTCAGAGGGATCCTCACTTAGCTGTCAGAAGTGGGAACTGTGGATTTGTTTTGTTTCTCGTAATATGTATTCTGTGGTTGAAACCGTAAACGACGTTGGTTCATCGTGTGCTGGGAGTGGCACTTCTAATGGCCTGCGCCCCCCTCCCCTCCCCCGTCTTGAAAAACATGTATGGTTGAACCTGGTATCCATATTCTCACAATGACCGCTTTCTGTGCGGCTTTTCTTATATGCCTGGGTCACTTCAGTTTCAATGTGATTGACAGAAGAAATACACACAAGAGCCAAGGCATTACATGATTTGTGGAAAAAAGAAGAAGAAGCCGTAGAAAGCAGGCGAGCATGTGTCAAAGTAGGGTTGATGTTTGGGGTAGACTGGGTTTGAAAGTGTCTGCTGTTTTCGAAACAGAAAAAAGGCAAACAATGTACAAGACAAAGACCACATCCATAACTCAGAACACAGCCCCCAGCAAAATAACCATTCAGCTTTACGTTCTTGCCAAATTAGATTAAGCGAGCCTGATCTACAGAGACTTCAGTCCTAACACTATACTCATTTCCCTTTGATTTTCTCCACTACCACTTTTTAGCGAGCAGTTTCCAATATTCATACCGATAAAGCTCGCTAAGATAAAAAGCTTTGAGTTTTCCTGCTGTAGAGGAGCTACTTTCAGATTCATATGAATGAGTGTTTTCTTTAAGAATGGCTCAAAGCTTCTGGCAGCTGACAGATTGATGTAAAGTGCGCTAGACATTATGCCGGTAGTGTAGGACGTGAGTTGGAATGCGCTGTTCCAGACACTGTGAATTGTGGCCTCTTTCCTGACATACCTGTGGCCTGAACCCCCAAACCTTTCCACAGACACACACAAGCTAATCTCCCAAGATCAGCACCAAAAGAGTTTCTCTCCACCGTACACAGCCGTTCCTTCCCCCCTCTTTTTAAATTTTTTTTATCCCCAATCGTACTCTAATTCCAGGATGTGGGATCTGCTGCATTCAAACGGCTTGTGATTATGTTATCCTCAATCAGCATGCGTTGCGAGATTAGCAACCAGCAAAACAAATGTTTGACAACAAAGAGTGAGCAGGATGTGTGAGCCAGACACATGAAGAGGCTTTTCAGTGACTGTAATTTCCTCGCTGATTGACCAGCCAGTGATCTAAGATGACCGCAGGCCTAGATTTTATTTTTCTATTATTGTTGGGATGGTATTGTTAGCAAACTGTCAATAGTGATAGAGTCCAACCCATTCAAAAAGGCCCCGAGAAATAAGCTTTCCAGCCTCACAGTTATCTACTTTTGCCAAGTTGGCTTTCCCTGTCTGTCAGTTTGGCGGGGGCAGAGGGAGTAAATGTGACCAAGTTAATATAGATGTCAGTTTGTTGTAAACACATCCAGACTGTATATGCTACAGAAATATATGGTTAAATATTGAGGTTTGGTCTAATGTTGCAGTTTAGTTTTCCTGAATGGAAGCATTGACAGAATGAAATGTGAGATATATATTTCACAGATTCTGTTTGTGGTGTTAACTGACGGAAAAAACACTTGATACAACAACTGGAGTGACCTTTTTCTGATAAAAGAGATAACTATATTTACTGTGTTTTAATGTAGGTATTTTCTATTATATATATATATTTTAAAATATGAACAGGTATAAATGCCTGCACATTATTTTAGCAAATTTCTGTAAGGCACATTATTTAAATACTAGCAGTCAGTTGTTAATGTGATAAAACCGGTGTCCACCAAAGAGAGCCAAATAACTCTGAAGATACTGTATTAAATTGAGAGACAACCTGCCTTGGCAAAACTGCAATGAAGAATAATAACATCTTAGACACTGAATTGACAGTTGAACATAGGATGCAATTTTCCATTTGAGAATTGGAAGAGCCAAAACTAGTCATAATTTGGGGTTTTCATTTCTCCTTCATGTCTTATTGAGTGAGTGCCGACTAGAGATGAACAATCACCAGTCTGTGTGATGAATAGGCTTGGAGTGCACATCCCGGCGCTGCTGTGATCGATGGGGTGTCGCCGTAAACCTCATCCCTACAGACCATCAGAGACACATTCTGATTAGCACTTAATCTTACTTCCATCCACCCTGGCTTCAGGAGAATGAGTGTTGTTTGGCAGAGCTAGCATACCTCTCTGAAGACTATCTCCCAGTGCTCCAACAAAAGAAATGAAAAAAAGATGAGTCCAAGACAGCCACTGACATCCACTGACTGATTTTCACATGATTACAAACTGATGCTTGCACTGGGCCCACTTAGCGCTCACTTTCGTCTCGGTGAATCTGTTCAGAGAAATCTAATATGCAGATCCACGGCCAGTAACGCAGGCATGTTCTGCTCTGTCTCTCAGGGTTTCTGTCCAGTTTGCTGCACAGTGTTTTATTAAGCGTTGTGGTGGGTCGCTCAATTGGAGCGGCGCTGTTACCCGGTCCCTGCTTGTGATATTTAAGACTTGGCTTAGATCAAGTTGAAGTGTCTCTCATTTAGAGAGATTGGATTCGCCCAAGGACATTTTCCTGTAAACGGGACACTAAGGAGTTTACATTGAAAGTCACTTATTGTGGAATGGACTGTCTTTTTACTGGCTCCTTTGTCTTCCGCAGGAAACTCGAGCCGAGGCCAGAGCCACTGCGGTTTTGGGGGCTTTCATCGGCTGTCTCAACACAATCGTTCAGGAGGCCAACTCTGACCAGAATTAATGCAATATTCACATTCATAACCAATCAGCATTCGAACGTCAAAAGGGGAACCAGAGTTTGCATGAATGACAAATTGTTGAATTGGACATATTTACTATGACTTAGAGAATATCCTGCTGATATATCTATTATGGTTGTTTTGGTTTTATTCTTGTACTGGGGTTGTATTCTGCTGGTCAGCCCTACCACAGTTGCGTCTGTCTCCTTAAGTTCACCGTGTCCTTGTCATCGGTTGAAGTCGAGGTCGTTCACAGTTGAGTAATGACACAACGATCTAAAAGAATGATGTTTTTCTATCACTAGTACATAATATACAACCGTTGGAAACACTGTGTTAGATGCAACTTCCGATACTGCAACAACACTTCAGACCTTTCATTTATATAATGCTGTATTCCGTACAAGTAGTCAAATGAATGAGCTGCAAGGTTGGGCACAGCGCACGGGCAAAGTGGGTTTACATCACCAACATGTACCAGGTAGCAGGAAAGTGCCAAGAAAAAGAAAGACTGGGTGTGAATTATGTGTTTTATTTTACCACAAAAGGAAGCACAAGCAATTTCTTCCTTCTGGGAAAAAGAGGGTAAGAACTCAGTGATCCAGAAAGGTTTGAGCACACCTTTCTCGTCCATTTTGTCTGCTACATAACCCAGCTTTGGGGTTACGTAGTGGACTGTTGTCATCTCGTCGGTCGTGCATTGAAAGGAAGAGGCTCACTTATGAACAATGGCAAAGATGAAACTTATTTAACTGTGAGAAGCTAGGGTTAGGGTACACAGCCTACAATTTGAGAATTGCGCAATGCCCAAGGTAGTGTCTTCCTCCAAAGGGACTGTTGCAAAGTGATTCTTTAATGGATTCAAACTTAGTCTGTGTGGAGAGCCTTAATGCTTAATATTGAGTGCTGTCTATGTGATTCCATGCTGTTAATCACCTGTACTGTTTGCTCCTCTCTGTGTCCTGCAGCTAGCTATGGAGCGTACCCCATCTGTAAAGGCTGCTCGGTGTGCTCCAGGGACAACGGCTGTGTAAACTGCCCACCCAAACTCTTCCTGTTTCTGCGGAGAGAGAGGATGAGGCAGTACGGGGAGTGCCTTCACGACTGTCCAGCCGGATACTACGGCATGCGCAGCCCCGAACTCAACATGTGCTCCAGTAAGTCCTCCCGAGTCCAACACACCCATTCTACCCCTCAATTCTCCCACACCGCCCTCTTCTCTCAACACCCCCACCATCCTGTCTTCCCCAGACGCACATACATACTTCCTCAACTTCCCCTTTTCCCACAACACATGCTTCATCATCAATTATCCAGAGGAGATACACATACCTCGCAATTTGAACGGCTCATCTGTTCACACAGGTGGATGTAGGCAGTGAGGCCTCGTCTCTCCGTGTCTCCCCTGGGGTTTGACAGTTCAGCGAGGATGAGCGCTCTTTCTCATTTCTCTTTACACCTGCATTACCAAACATCCTATCGTCACGAGGATGTTTGAAGGCATTAAAACGTAGGTGCAAATGCAACCAAGATGCACTGAAGATTCAGCCATATATCATATCGTTACATTGAGAGCAACATGTAAAAAGCAACCCTTTTAGCCTTGTCTTTAATATCATTTAAGCTGCAACAATGATGAAACTAATTATTTTGGCAACTGTCTGCAGAGGCATGTGGATTGAGACTTTCAGCAGACAGTGTAATATATTGGCAGACAAAGTATTTTTTGACTTTGAATACAAAGCCAATCACAGCAGTGTCCAGAGCCTCCATCAACAACCGTATGTTAGTTGAAGTTTGATAAGGAAAAACAAAGCTTTAACGCTTAAGATTAGTACTGTTTGAATAGAGAACTCTAATGAGTACTTGAAAATAGCACATTTTAAACTCCTCTTACATTATTTATTGCCTCAGTGATTAAAACCGCATTATATATCTTGCAGATAGTGTATCCATATCTACAGGATCTTGCTGTAACATGTTGCTCCTGACAGACTACAGTACACGTAGTAAATAGTTTTTTCACTATACTGTTTCTTGGAAAACATTGTTTTGGTTTCATAACTTAAAACAGACCACACCTTTGGTTTCACATGCTGAATTATGTTTTACTATTTTAAAAAAACAACAATAACAATGAAAAATGGAAAAGTTCTCATGATTCTCGTTAAAGAATAACTTTAAAATCCGATTAATGAAATGTCTCCCTCACCTCTTCATGTAGCACCCTGATCTCATAACCTTATTTTAACATGGAATATACTCTGAGAGGGCGAGAGAGAGGGGGAGAGAGAGACTTTATAGGTTTACACGGAGCCTGAGGTGTTGGCTGAGTGTTTCATATGAAAACAGAGTGGAACTCGAACCCATTTGGTTCCCTGAGCCAAACTCCTGACAGACGCACTAAAATGAAGCCCCAGAGGAGGGTGTCCGAACCTTTAGGCCCAATAATATGAATATGTATCAACCACAAAAAAAAAACCTACATTCTGCTTACCCAATCACTGCCGACATGGATGCAAAGACATCAGCTTTACCCATTTGATTATAAGAAATAAAAAGTATGTTTAAACTGTATCAGCTAACGTTATAGGTTGGTATCCTAGATGGCAGTGAGGTGTATAAAATTTGGACTTAAATAGCCAAAAATCTGGCAATGTGACATCAGAACATGTTCAATGTCAAGCTGTGATTGGTCATCATTGTTGGTCAGTAAGGCATTAATTAGTCATTTATTACAGTTTTGTGATGACCTTTTTCAGTAATGAGTAGTTTAAATGATTAGAATTTAAAACCCAGGAATTACATCACAAATTACAGACTACAGACTCCAGTAATGCGCCTTCATTTAAATAATTTGGGGGATATTTCCATTCGTTCAGTGGACAGACTTGTGCACTTCACGTTGGCTTCTACCAAGAACAATGTGCCTTCTCATAACTCTAAAGATGTCTTATGTGCATGTTGTGTCCTTTGCTTAACTTACATTCAAATATCACCTTGTTTAAAACACAGTTGGAAGGTGTGTGAACCCTGCAGCTTCATAGTAAGAGGGCAGGACTTTTAAAGTGCTATGCAGTCACAGCCTAGTTGTTGATGGTGAGTAAATACGCTCAAAAAGTGGGCTGACTGACTATAAAACTATATAGTATAAAACTATATATTCTGTTGTTATTTGTTATTTGCCATGTTATTTACCAAATTGATACCAAATGTCATTTTAGCAAACAACTTAAATCTACAAAAAAAAAAAAATCAATTTGTAATTTAGGCTAATGTGATCACAGAGATTTTGCAGAGAAGCCTCTTTTAGCAAAACTACTGGTATCGGATATCCCCAACTGAATTACTTAGTCTCTGCATGCTCATATTCACCCACACATAAGCCCTATATGTTAATTAAATCTCCCCACATACAGGCAAAGTCGTAAAGGCCCAACAGTCATTTCACCCTATTTTCATTCCTCAAAGAAAATTGGAAGAGAAAGACATCTTGTTCTCTGGTAAAAAGGCTTTTTTCTTTCATTTTCTTTCTTTTTTTTTTTACTGTAACCCTGCTATCCTAACCGCTGTATCCCCATGCTGGGTGGATTTTGACTCTAACTGATCCTGATGTGTGGCAAGTTAATCTGAATCTCTCTCCGTTCAAACTGTGCATAGAACAACATCTTGTATTGTCATGTAGTATCAGATCTCAGAGCGAGTCCTACTTTGATGTGATCGCTACTACGGTCATGGTTTTTAATCCATTTTTCCGATTTGACCCCTTATTCTCAGCTGTGTTCTGCATGTCATTTTCACTAAATAGTTCGTGTCTGACCGCCATAAATGGATATTTTATTGGGTTGGAAGCTCATTATCAGGTCAGTGAATATTACTCTCAGGTTGACAGTAGCAACTGGTATGCGAAGGCTCAAAGGCACAGCGGACAAACGACGGCGAGGCGTTCTCAGAGCTGCCGTGTGCTCCTGGTTTCCAAAGAGGCCTGGAACGTGGCATTACGTCTCTGTTATCATGTGCTTTTTAAACACAGGCTGAAATCACTTATGGAGCAGCTGCTTATTATTACACCAGAGTTTGTCTGTGTGATCTTATCTCATTCAAGAATTTTTTTTGTGGACTGCCTGGGTAAAAGAAAACAAGAGCTAGACAACCAACAGGCTTATACACTCAGCCGCTCACTGGCTAAAAACCTCACTTTCAGTTTTTAGGGGATTCTAGAGGAGGCACAGGCATGTGACAGAGAGAGCTATGGGTGTAGGAAAGGGATGAATATACTTTTTTACATGGTGAGCTGACAATGTGATGCAATGTGAAGTAAAATCACATAGACAAATGTTTTGACTGATAGGGCCAGCACTAGAAATAGACTGAAACAATCCATTTGCGAAATGTGATGATATACATGTTCTTTAAAACCTTCATAAATTGGTGGGAAAACTTGGATAGAGCCTTTAGGAAACACTCTTTAATATGCCTTTTCAGCATCATGGGTGGGCTGTAGCCTTTCCCAGCTTTCTCTGGGTAAAACAAAGAAAAAACCCTGGCCAGGTCATCAGTTTATCACTTGGTGAAAACATTAGCTGTGTGATATATGTTGCATGTTATTTATGTGTTCCTGTGTGTAAATTCAGGTATCAGGTACACTCTTTCAGCCACCGTAAGTCAACGTCCTGGTCAGAAAATGAGATATGTATGGATTTTTGAGCAGAAAATCTGAATGCAACATTAGTTATGGTCTCTATGAGGGTATACTGACTTACTTTGGGAGGAGAAGCACACTCTATTTGGCCATCAGACCCTCTAAAAGACCCAAATTTATGGACTTTATCTTTTGCAGAATCCAGCACCTAAATGGGGTAAAGGTAGTGCACAGAAGGAACAAAATTTAAACTCAGGACACCAGACACTGTTGGGATATTCTTGTGAATACAGTGGTAGCAGTGTACTGCGCCTTGGGAACCCTAATTTATCAGTTCACTATAAACGAAAAATGACTACATCTTTCTCAGGGCTACTAAGGGAACTGTGCATCGCTTGATGCATTTTAAATTTAAGGCACAAGGTTCTGAGGGGTTTTCCCTCTACGTCAGAAAAATAACACCATAATTAGAGCCAAAAACAATGGGAACTATACTTTCCGCAACATGACATAACTGGAGACCCATTTACAGCTACACTTCAGCTGGATTCCAAAGAGGCCCGAGACATGGGAGCAACAGTGTTAACAGCCATTACTGAGACGCTTCTTTAGCATTACTTTTTGTTGCATAATACCTTTCTGTATATATCCATATATTACATTCCTAGGTCACTGCTTTTTCTAGAACTCCTTTCAGCAGCTAATGGACAAGTTGATATGAGCCATAAACCATATGTAGTAACTCCAGTGTTATCCACAGGGGTTCTTATCATTTGCCCAGAAGAGGCCCCACACCAGTGTCTGTGGGTGTCAACCCACTGCTCCACAGGGAAGATTTGTAGCAACGGTCACACAGTGTGCTGCTTTATGTACAGCCAAATCTGTGTGAATGTGGTGCAGTCATTGCCTCGCCTCAGTCACATTTCATAATACCTCGGTTTTAACATACATTCCCTAGCCAAAGCATATTCTGTCATTTTGTATCACAAGCAAGTTCTCTGGCTGAAAGAATTATGAGCTGAAAGGCGACTATCAGAGCTGTCTTTTACAAGAGAGAAAGTGTTGAGAGGGTCAGCATGAGAGCAAGGCTGTGCTCAAAACTTCCTCCCTCGGGGTATATTAGGGACCCCCCACTGCTACGAACACATACACTTACTCTAGCCACCAACCCAGTCGCTCTTACCCCTCTACAGTATGCTTTAAAACACACAGAAACCCCAGCTGTGTTCGCTGCCAACCAGTATCCAGCCTGATCAAGGCCTGGGATTGCCAATATCCTGGAAGCACGGTTTAAATATCACAGCTCGTTCAGTGCCAACGTAATGTGCCACTTGAGACTCCTCTGTCAGAGGTAATTTTTCTAGATTGCCAAATGCGATTTCTGTTTTACTGCATTTCTCGTGCTGAGGAAATTGGTTACCAAATCCCATTGTTGTATTTCTTGTTGCTTTGTCACAGCAAATTAGGGCTGGAAATAGAAGGTGATTGGCTATACCTTTTCCAAGACCGTTTTAGTTTTAAAGTACCTCATGGGAATTCGTTGGGTTTTAGGTGGATGGGAGCCATGCATCATGGGCCGCGGCCAAAAGGGTACCAAGGCTGTGTAAAGAAACTATCACGAGTTTTGTAACCTTTAGTTGGCAGCACTGGCAGCTCCCCTCTCTCTGTTTCTGCTTGTCTCTCATTCAAGCTTTCTCGCTCTAATTCTGAGCTTGTGGGTATTTCCATTGCACAGTCTAACCAACAAAAAGACCAGTTGCTTTTGGCCATTGAGCTTTACCAAGGGACATTTAATCATCACAGCTTTACTCACCGCACTTTCAGATTTGCCAGACAATACAATGGACCCACCAAACCAAGCCCTGCTCTCAGGACATAACAGCCAGATGCAGAGTTGAATAGGGTTTGTTCTCTAAACAGTGCATAATTGTGCATACTCTAATGTGAGTAGAAGGGCTGTGTGTGCTTGACCACTGTCTGAAGCTTGAGCTGTTTGTGTGTATCCTGGAGCTGGCTGAGCAGATAGAGAAGCAGTTCCTGGTATATCATAGACTGTGTTTCTTGGAGTGAAGAAGCAAGGAGAACTGCTGACACATCTGCCATCCCTGTTTTCTCTCCGAGAGATGCTGATTGACAGGAACACCACCTCTGCTTCACCTAGCCCTACACTGGCATGCAGATGAGCACCCATGTGGAAAAAACAGCATGGAGAGAGTTGGGAAGAACATGGCAGCTCTGGCCTTTGCCATGAACTCCTGCCATCCACAGCTCCACATGACATGGCTGGGTGGCAGCGAGCAAGCCAAAGCTTCCATGTCAGCCAAACCCGGGGCCTAGAGAGTAGGTCAGAGCTGTTCGACTGTTCGCTTGGAGGCAAAGGATGGAAAAATAAGGCTTGTTTTCCCCCTCTCACTGCCAGGCCTTTTATGACATTGACACTCCTGCTGAGCAACATCGGGTCTGGTTAGCTTTCTGGAGGAGTCTGAGACTCTCTCCATAGACTGATGAGTGGTCTGACAACCCACCTCAAGCTCAGATAACGTGAAAGACCCAATCTGGAACACGAGAGATTCATCAATCTTCGCAAAAATGACTTAGCGCCCTTTCTTTACACAGCGAATATTCATGTAAATAAATGGAGTGATTACATATGGTGCTGTCAGCCTGTGGAAGAACAACGTTTGACTGAATCTGACATGAGGCTTTGAGTATCCGTGATAAAATCGGTGGGTTCCCCATCCAGACCACAGCTGAGGGACCAGCTTCTGCCATGCATGCACCGTGAGATCACAAGTGACGCTCTGTGACTCATCTCTCAACTTAAAATGCACTTGACACGCAAACCACATAAAATTCAAGCGCAAATCAAGCAAACTACAAAAAGAAAAAAGAAAGTGTAACAGCGATATAGGTGATTGTCGGTGCAGCTTTTCAAATCGCGCTCCCTCGGCCGCTTTACTGGCAGCTTTTGAAATTTCTCTCAGAGCTGAAACACAAGGCTTTTCCTCCTGCGTTCATAATATAACTCACAGCCAGTACCAGGCCAGGAGATAATGATGATAATACGTTTAAGTCCCAGGAACACTGGGCCTTCAATGGGATCTGATGACCTCATTATTTCTCATTAGTCTCCCCGAGGCACCTCGATGAAGACTTTAAAGGTGGTCCAGAGGTTAATCCCACAGGGAGAATGAACCCGCTCCCCTGTATCTGTTTCTTGAGCTGCTGGACAAACTGTCTAAATACCGACTTGGCCGGGGCCGACTGGCCAGTGGTCAGAATGGGAGCTGCTCCGGTGTCACAGATAGCACATGCTCTCTTAGATAGCCTTTTGCCTGATAACTGAGCAGAAGGATAAATGTCTGTCATGGTGATCCCTTCCTACCCACCCCATTCTCTAATGACCCATGACCCTCAAGCTTTTTCCTCCCTGCATTCTAACTCCCACGGAGACGCATTGATGTGCCATCCACCTCATCCATCTAACAGACTGACGTTATTACTTATCATCTATTTAGAAAAGAGCCTTTCCGAGCATTTACATCGTTGCCTCGCTACATCTGAAAACAGAAATGAAGAATGATGTATTAATCAAAAAACCTTGTCAAATGCTACTGCTGCAAGAATACACTATTTGGCACATCTATGTTGCTTGTATTTACTGTCAATAACTGGGGATTGCACAACAACTAGAGTGCTTGAGAGTACTGCCAGATGTTCTTGTTCCCCCTCTCACTCTTTTATTTTTTTTTGTTTGGGAGCTAAAAGTCTTTCAGGTGATGACAGGCCTGGGAAGTGTGAAGGGTAAAAGACAGCTTTGTGCTTTCCAATTAACTTTGTGATTTATTAGCTCACTCCCTGAATTGGGCTTGCCTTGCATCAAACCCAAGCCTGACAGATTTTTGTTTCAACCAGAAAGAAGTGAATGAGAGGCAGAACTAAAAAGGGTGGTAAAATACATACATATTTTTACAGCACTGTGTAATTCTGGTGATCCAAGGCATGCATATGTTGAACTATATGATAAAATTGAGCCATGGATCAAGAAAATAACCAGATAGGCTAAGTAATATCAGATGTTTTAAAAAAAAAAACAACCCAAAAAACAAACCACAACAACAACAAAAAAAAAGAATAAAGAAATCAGTAATGTATGTATGGTCAGTGTATCTGTCCTTTTCAGAATGTGGAGTACAGCTTCATGCAGAGTGGGTCTATCTCCAGCCATATCTGATTGCTATGTGTGTGTTTGTGCACGTGCGTGTGTGTGTGTGTGTGTGTGTGTGTGTGTGTGTGTGTGTGTGTGTGTGTGTGTGTGTGTGTCCATGGTTTGTTTAGACTGGTCGGGAAAGCGTGAGACCAGAGTGAGTGGGCAGAGGCCATACTTTAGGGTTCAAAGTAAAGCGGGGAGGGACCCCCTCGTTTTCGAGGAATGTCGAGGAGGAGGCCTGATGGTTAGCTGGAGATGGTGTAATTAAGGGGTGTGATTGTGAGAACCTTCCCTTCCCCGGGCCCTGCGAGGGTCACAGATAAAAGAGCAGCCCTCAGCCTCTGTCGCTCTCACATGTGGAAAATCACAGTAGCGCACGCTTACGCGCCGAGAAAACGCACACAGGCTAATGCATGCTTGCATCCTTGCGAAAGATGCAATCAGAGGACCAGATGACACCCTACCTGGGAAGCCCCTTGCAAGTGTAGAAAGACGATGGCCGCAGGTTATTGTGGTTCCCCAATACTGGAAGCCTATTGGGCAATCCCACCACATGGAGATTCTGAGGAGTGTCATAAATTAGATAGCTCTGGGAGGCTCCTTTTAATCATGTAGGCCTGTGAGTCGCCCTGTTGGTGTGGTTGGCGTAATTTGGCCCTGCTATTTGCAGAGTAAGAGCTTGATGAGACATCGCTGTGCCTTTCTTTGCAAGCGCGGTGCTCTGTGTCATGCGCGGCGGCAGGGTGTGGCGTGGGAGGATCAGTGTGCCGTTGTGTTTGCTGACTAAATAATAAATAAAGCGTTTGTTTGGCAAGGCTGCAGAGATGTTGTGGAGTCCCTCCCCTTTCCTTACCCACCTTCCCCCTTCTGCATCGTAGCCAAACGTAAAGGATTCACAAAGCGGGCCAAGTTTGTGATCATAAGCAATCATTCACACTTTAATGAAAACCTGACTCTCTCTCCAATAATCTTCAGTTATGGAAACATGCACCGATCGGAGCAACGTGGAGCAATAAGATAGCATAGTAAACACTATTCACAGCACTAATGGGATGTATTCTTCCTGTTGCAGCGTACCATTAGTTGAAAACATATGAGCTTATGTGTTTGTATCCAGACAGTTAGATGTCAGTGCAATCTGTTGAGGTCAGCGTGACGTAAATCCTCACTGTCTCTGCCGTTGTGTTTGCACATTGTTCATTTGCTCTCCCTGAACAAGAACAGGAAGACGAAAAACAAATCTGTGTCGGGCAAAACAAGTTTTCTGAAATACACTTGAGCCCCGAAGAGAAATGACTTACAGGGAATTGGCTCTTTTTTCTTTTTTTTTTGCGGTAGAGATGGTATAATCCTTTCAAGAACCCCCCTCCCCAAACCCCTTAGCTCTCGATCAACTCCAGATGAGAGACCCTGATGACTCTCCTCTTTCTCTTCTTCCTCCTCCAGGGTGCAGGATAGAGAACTGCGAGTCCTGCTTCAGTAAAGACTTCTGCACCAAGTGCAAGTCAGGTTTTTACCTACACAAAGGGCGCTGCTATGATAAGTGCCCCGAGGGCTTTGCCCCGCTGGAAGAAACCATGGAGTGTGGAGGTACGTGCAACAACACAGATATGTATTCAAATGAAAAGGCAAAAATAGTAAACAACTTTGTCTTTTACACCTTTCTTTACCTATTCAAAGTATTCTATAACCTCTCAGTTGGCCTGCTTATTTTGGACCAAAAAAAACAAGCAGTTCAACTGAGACCACACACAAAGAGGTTATAGCATCCTAATAAAGCTCCTTCACCCTGTATTAAAGTTTGACCTGGGGTCTTGAGTTGCCTCTAAATGGCACTCTGCTGTGGTTTCACTGCACATCACTGTTTCTGTGTCTCTGCAGAGGGCTGCGAGGTGGGCCAGTGGAGCGAATGGGGAGCCTGCACCAGGAGAAACAAAACCTGTGGCTATAAGTGGGGTCTGGAGACCCGGACGCGGCACATTGTAAAGAAACCACCCAAGGACACAATACCTTGTCCCACCATCGCTGAGTCCAGGATGTGCAAAATGGCCATGAGGCACTGCAGGAGAGGTAAGGATGTTATATCAGTCAGTACAAACTCCATCCGCATTCACTTTAAATGTGCAGTATATATAACATCCAACCACACTAGATGTCAGCGAAAAAACGATTTGCTATGTACAGAGAAAAGAGTGATGGTGTCCTGAGCAGAGAATGAAGTCACCCTCTCTCTCTCTGTGTGTGTTATTATATTAACTTCTCTCTGTATTTTGATAGCTTGCTTATTGCTAGTGAGTCTCTATATGTCCTCCCCATGTACTTTCTCAACTACTTTAAAGCTATCCAGTACACAATAATAAGTAAAAAAATATTTGAGACGAGAAATAGGCAATACAGTAACAGAATCTTGATGCATATTTGATCAGCACTGAATGTTTTGTTAGCCATGTGCTCAGATGCAGCTTTCTTTTTCCCCCCAGCTTTACTCAAGTAAATGACACATGCATGTGTTTTGGTCTGAGATGGTGGTGCTATAGTGTGACATCTAGTGGGGCTGCAAGTCGTATATTGCACCTCTAAAGTTTACACTACTCTGCTGAATATTAAAGAAAACAGCCCACTTATCCCACAGGAGAGCTCCCCCTTCCCCCGCCACAGTTCCACCTGTCTCATATAGCTCTCGTACCTTGCACTCAGCCTTATTTTTTCACCGTCTGTGTTTTTGAGGTGCGCAGTGGCGTTTCCGTGCATGAAATATCAGTATTTTTCCATGGCGGCCTTGTTTAAGCCAGCTCTGTTTCTGAGGTATATTTTTCCCCCACTCTCTCTCATCTCCCTTCCTCCCCTCAGTGGAATTCTTCAAAGAACGAACTGCAGGTTTCCTCAATGGCCGTCTCTGTTTCCTCACGTCAGTTTGAGAGATATTTGTGGTGCACACAGCATGTATGTCAGGCCATTAAATGAGAAGTCAAATCTGGGATTTCTCTGTGTGTGAATACAGCTAAGGGAAATATTTTTTCTCTTTCAAAAAGTAAACCATTTTTCTCAGACAGTCCAAACACACCATTTGGGGTGATGGCCTCAGGGTTTGCAGTGCTTTTAAAATAAATGTCTTTTTCCTTAATGTACTTTTATGTCTCTCATAAACTTTGGATTAGGATAGGGCGAGAGTAAATATTTAATTTACCAAATAAGGAAGCAATTACAATAGCAGATAGCATTCAGATTATCAAAAAAAGAAAACATTGTTTAACAGAAAGACGAAAATATTCTAGCCCTGATGGTTTTTCTCCATTTTAGGCCTGGAGTGTTGAATGGGAGGATCTTTTGGTGAAGTGGTGAAAGAGTAAATAAACTTGAAATAAACCCTGATAGATTCTCATATTTCAGCACTACCAAGGCAGTCGCTGCTCTCTGGGTTGGAAACTGTGATTCTATGGCATATTTAGTTCCTGAAGCACTGTCTTTTTAGTCAGGGAAATTCTACCCAACCCTTACGCACCTCTTCATGACTTTGCCTTGCCTGCTTGACCTTTTCTGAGACACTTTATGACCCTCTTTAATTAAAATTTGGCGTTGTGCGCATGGTTACTGCCATCAATTATCTCAAGCAAACTAATGAGATGTTGTTGTAGAGTCTTAGTTTTCCACAGTCCCTTAGAAACTGACAGCAGACTCCCCATGTCCATCTTACTTAAAGCTACTGTTCCCTGGTGATGTGGTCATTGTAAACCTCTCAGTACAGTTCCTTATTCAGTGACTGAGTTACGTCTCAGTGGAGGATCCGAAGCCTCGGTCGAGTGGTTAAAAAGCCGTGTGTAAAAGTGTCACTGTGTGTGCATCTTAGGACTCTCCGGGCTTGTGAAGTGCTGCGGTGGCCTATTTAATAAAGGTAAATTTCAGACTTAGGCATGTGTTGTTAATTCTACACCACTCAACCGCTAGTGAAAAATCCCCACTTGGCAAAAGCTAGTGAAATGCAACACTCTTCAGTTCAAATAAATACAATGTAAAAATGTAAGCGGCTGAAGCTGAACAGGATGGAGAAGCCAAAAAGGCAAGGAGAAACACTCCACAGATCCAGCACCGTCGCCTGGCAGCTCCACCAACTGACATTGTAAAATAATCACTTCCCGTGAGTGATAGTAAAGTATAGTCTGAAGGGATGAGAGGCCACCTTCTGAAATGCAGGTGATCAGGAAGTGGTCAGAGTCTGTGGAATAAGACCTGAGTATGAAATAATGGCTGAGTGACCTTTTAAATTAACACACATTCAAGGACTTTACATCTTATTGGTCTCTAGACTTAAAAATGTGCAATATTGGATGTTAATCTTTATACAGAAAAGGCATTAACAAAACTGTAAATGTATAGATTGTACATTCAAATAAAATTGTAACTACAAGAAGTGCCTATAATGATCATTTGGAACTTAAGACAGTCTAAAAATGAACATTTTATCTGGCACCGGACACCAGACACCAACGTTTAGGATAAGCATAGCAGCCCATAAAGATGCTGTGGATTAACTGCAGACAGGAAATAAGAGGAAGCAGCATGTAGGTATACACTATTTATGGCAATGCTTATCTGATCACCCTGGCTTGCATTTCTGCATATCTGTGTATTTAAATTACACGTGGTGGACGTCATTGACGGATCCTTCTCTCCCAGCTTAGCCGATGGACAAGGACAACACAAATTATCTTATTCTTTTCCCCCACGTCTGTCTGGAGAGATCTAATCCCTCTGTAAAAAATACACAAGCAGAGAAAGTAAAGCCCAGATAATGTCAAGAGGCGAGGCATTTTCACAGCAAACATGATGAGTCGTGTAAACCGTGTCTGATGTGTTCCGTACAAGTTGCAGATCATTTTTAAACACAGTATATCATTTGCACTGCTGGGATTCATTTACTGTTCTCAGCCGGTGTTGCCAGAGCAGCAGTGTCCTGATAACACACTCTGCCCCCCCAAAAAAATCATGGAAAGCATTTAGCGGAGCACAAGGACAGACAAAATATGCGGTGGTACACTGTCACAAGGGTAGTCTCCATCCAACTGTCAAGATACATTAAAGCAAACTTAAAGCTTGGCAAAAAAATATAATGGCAGCGTGCTGCGTTTCCACCAGCTGGGTTGCAGGGAATATTTAAAGAATATCATTGGGAATACTGCAATGCTCCGACTGTATGACAATCCAGGAAGGCTCAAGGGGATGAATATTTCTCCAAAATCAACTAAAGCAGTGGTCACCAACTCTGCATGTTTTAGGTATCTCCTCACTCGAACACACCTGATTCTGATTATTAACTTGTTATCAAGCAGTCCAAGCTTGTAAAGGGCTTGATAACGAGTTCATAATTAGAATCAGGTGTGAGTGAGGAGATACCTAAAACATGCAGGGCAGTAGCTCGCCAGGAGCAGGGTTGGAAACCACTGATCCCAAGCCATGTTGAATAGTTTGAACTGTGTAGCAATGAGATTAATACTATTAATTACATTACTTCTGAAAACATCAAATTATTAGAAAACCATCTGTACAATATTGATAAAACATCTTTAAGAGATTCTACCATTTTCATCCAGCTTTTGAAATTCAGAGCATCATTTTTCACTATGGATCATCTATAGAAGAATCAGGAGGTCTCATCTCGCCGCTGCTCGGCTGGCGTGTGTGCCAGGCGTTTGCATTATACCCATGAGACAGTAAAATGCTTTTCTATCCTCCGGATCCCTAGAGTGCTGCTCCGAACAGGCAATAAACAATAAAGAGACTTTATTAATAGCTGCCCCAGTGCTATCAGCATTGACAGACTGGGTTCCCCCCTCTCTCTCTGTCTTGTGAGCTGACGGGATGAGAGGAAAGGTGAGGAGAGTGATAACACTGCAGTGCGTGGCTGTTCCATATTGATGCCATTAAGGATTTCCCCACAGAGATTTCCCAGCAACCCCTGTCATCTGATTCACTGGTTTACAAACAGACATGTGTGACAACTTCGATTCCTCTTTCTTTGGCTCTTTTTTCTGCTGCCCTGCGCTGCCTATCAATCCATCTGTGTGTATTTTCCTTTTTTTCCCTCTCATGCCCACCCACGCTACTATAATCTGTGAACAACAGCTGCTTCTGCCATGTCAGTGACATTAGATGTTGTGTAAACAACTTAAAATGTTAAAGCTCTCGAAACTCCCTCTCTTAACGTAATCCCTGATTTGGGATTTAAGAGGGAGTAAAGTCCAACACAAACACACCATTGCGACTCGAGCTAATTTCCAACAGTTTTTACAAATCGGCTTTCAGATTCTCAGACGGCACAAACGTCTCACATTTGTGCAGCCCTGCTTGCCTGGTGTGCAGGTAAAAGTCCATTCATTAAAGGAGCATTTGTAGTGTAGGAGTCGACCAAGCCCCAAAATTAACCCAAATTGACCTGATAGCTCAACTTACACTCAGAATGCTTCTACGAGTCCATGCAGACACAGTCACCCTGCTGACCTCATGGAAAGAAAAAGAGGGAAAGCTGAAAGAGGCAGAAAAAAGAAGAGTAAGAGAGGGGGAATATATAATAGTTATTCTTTGGTCATTGGGTTATGTACCTGTACTTGGAGAGCTATAGGCCTTCGTGGGAGTATTGATCTCCTGTGTGTAACCAGAGAAACCCTTTCTGTAGGGCTCAGTCGTGGCCAAGCCTTCCATCCCATCAGTCATCTGAGTGTTCAGATCCAGACACCACTAATGCTGTCTGTCAAAACTTTTGTGTGCAGTTTGTGTTTATACTGTAACTGTGATAACTACCTCTTCCAGCCATGATGCTCAGCCCATTCCCTCTGCCATCAATTTGAAACCTTGGATAAACACATTTTGGGACACATTCTGTGGCAGGGATGTAGAAAAGGATAAACCCACCTAGTCTGAGTTTCCCACTTAATCACTCCTCCACAGGGTGACATCTAAAAGCCCTTCTGAGGTCTTCCTCTGTATTTAAGGCCATTGGACATGACAGAGAGGAGGGCAGTTGTTTAATTTACCCCACGAGCACCTACAGTCTGGAGTAGAAGACCAAAGTGAATCCAGATCCGCCCAGGATCAACTATACCCCAGGAGGATTTGGTTGACTGGTGGGATCTACGCCAGGTTCTGTCTGAAGCCAGTCTGGTTCTGCGGTGAATCCACAGTGCTGTGGACCTCCTGGTCCTCACCGTCTGCGAACCATCTGCTACAAAGTCTCTGCTCCTGTAAAACGATGCACAGAGCAACGGTGATTGCCTCAAATCTGCTCTAGAGGAAGCTCAACCGCCTTGTCTGTAGCGGACACCGCTCGAAAACACCAAAAGAGTTCTGGTTACTGGCAGTCTTTACATTTGAGCGAGCAGTTAAAGCGCGTGCATGCAAATGAGCGTGTGACACACAATTTCGGTGTTTATATTCACTGAGCCAAGAGATTTAAGCCCTGGCGAAAGATGCCATTCACTTCTGAGCCTTTTAGTTACGCACTCAGCATGATCACATCTGAGTCTGGCCTGTGTTTGGCTTGGAACCCCGACATCCAAACACATTTCTGGATGTGTTTTTGTCAGACGTAGCCTTCTACCATGAGGCCAGCTTTTTTGTAAAACAGGCACATGCTTTTAACTTGAGGCTAATTGATTGAGTGTGTTCATCTTCTCTCGGCAGAAAAGTTCATGTTTGTCCAAGTCAAACAACAATCGAGCTCTACTCAAGCCACCACTCTGAATGCAACCCAAAGCACTTGAGAACAGAGGTTTGCACTTCTGTTCCCTCATGTACTTATCTTATTATTCCAATTAATATTCTCCGGGTGTGCTCCATGGGAAGTTGGGACTTTTGGACTGTAGAGCTGGTGCACAGATAAGTCTCACTCTGATTTCTGCCGCACTGGAATGACAGGTGGTGATTAACGGCGATCTCTGGCCTGGGTAATATCACGGACAATCCGGATCAGTTCTTCCCGCCAGCGGGAGCGGAGTGAGGAGTGTTTTCCCAGGACAGAAGGAGAACACTAATTGGCAGCCGTCCTGTCATAGTGATTATGTGAGCCTCGTACCGCAGCCTGTTGTGACTGGGGGAGCCACAGCTTAATCTTCATTTAATAAGGCCGCTCCGTAGGGGCTGACACAGTAGCTGGTGAGAAGGCCTCAGAAGTACCCTCCCTCCTTCTGGACAGCATGGATGGACAACTGGGGTGGCCTGGCTCCGGACAGTGCAACAACTCCCCAACACCACCCACCTCACAAACTTGCGATGTTCATTAATTTAATTAAATGTAACCCAATTCTGGATGTGAAGACGAAAAGAAAACTCAGTAGCAAACAATGTTTTCCTCATGCTGTGCACACGACTGTAAAATTTGAAAGCTGAGATGACAAAGAGTGTTTTGGAAGCTTTACACTGCGCTGTAGTGAATGAGAGTATGCTTGAAGAGGAAAGACAGACACATCAACCTGTCATTGACTTGGCCATGTCTTCAGCATCCCAATGCCAATGGCAGTTATGGTCACTGCTGCGGTCACAGTCACTAGTTCTATTTCAGCGATCCCATATTTGCAAATCTCTGCCATAGATTATTCCTTTTTTTCCCTCGTCTGCATGCTTATATTTCATATCTCCTCCTTACCAGAAGAAAATTGATTATCTAGGCTCACGTCTGGACAGGCAATCAACACTTGCTTCATGCCGATGTTTTACAAACCAAACTTTCAAGTTTATTTTTATGCCTCTCGTGCAGTTTAGCTGCGTTAAATCTTCCATCGGAGGAGAAAGTCATTACCAGTAGTCTCGTAGACTTCTCTGCCCTGGATACATTCCTTACCGGGGGGGGGGGGGGAGAAGACGATGCTGGAAGCCGGAGGAAAGAGGAGGAGGAGGAGGAGGGGTCTCTGATTAACTTCCCACTAAGTGCCCCTGCTCTCTGACCAAAATAAATATGGCTGCTGTCATTTTGTCAGCAACTGTCTTCAGAGAGCAATATTTGAAACACCCCATGATCCTGCTGGCTTTTATATGGAGAATCCATCGTCATACCACAGGCATGAGCCATAAACATGTGGAGGCCTTTCAAAGACCAAGGGGGTGGAGGGATGGAAGGAGGGGAGGTGGAAGAGGAGGGGTCAACAGAGCTCACTGGGGCTCCATACTCCACGTTATTGTCATCTGGTCTTTTCTAAGCAGGAAGAAAGAGGAGGGGGTGCGAGTGAGTTTTTTTGTTTTTTTTCACACTCTTTGGCCCAGTTGAGTTGTGGTTTTGCTGAACTGCCTTTTGTAGACTTGTGTAGACACATTAGATACAGCCGTCCTCTTATTTGTTTGACTTGCTTTGCTGCAAAGTGCGCGTTGGTAGTAAAGTTATTCCAGTAAGTACAAGGTAGCAGATGTACATATTTTTCTAATACATTTTGACGTTGAATAGATTCCCATTTGGCAGCCAAACGTCGAGATTTATACCCTCATATCTGCATAGTTTTATGAAACCGTGACCTAAATATTCAGGTTCTCAACCTGAATATTTTGCACACATTGTTCAGAGCGGGACTCAGCCCAGAGAGAAGGAGCAACCGAGTTGGTTGCGAGGCTTCCGTTGTCGTTTTCTGGCAGAGGAAATGAGGCATATGGGCCGACATCAACAACCCCATCAAAAACAGACGTACACAAACAAACAAAGTGGCAGCAAACTGGAGGAGGAGGAGGAGGTGGGAGAAGGATGAGGAGGAGGGGGCGATACTGTACAGAAGTGGAATGTTTTCATGTTCTCATGCCCCACAAACGGGAGCTATTTCCCCCCGCTGCGCAGTATATGGGCTGATATTACCCATGACACGGTCGGGGCCGTAAAGCAGACCTTCGATGAACGTTCCCCTTGATGGGCAGTTTGTGCTGTCACACCATGTGATTTTTTACAGCAGTCGAGACACGGTCTGTGTCTTTACAGGGATGGATGGCAACAGCTTGTGATGAGATCTTTGAAGTAGGGCCCAGCTCATATATGAGACTCTTATTGGTCTTTTATAAAATACAGTATCTTAGCCCGCCTTACCCGCTTGTTATATGACATGACATGGTTTGCCCCTGACCACAGTAGATGATAATTTCCTTATTTTTATATCTGATGGCTGACCAGAGAAATCAATACAGGGTGAGGTGTTAAAGTATTTTACACAGCAGCTTCAGGGGTGGCAATCTGTAAAACCTGTAATGAAACCTGCTCACCCCGCTTTAAAAAATTTCATTAGTATGGATTTGGAGTGTGCAGCGATTGTCCAAATGGAGTTTTAGTGGCTCTTCCATCCTGACAGGCGTAAAATTCTAGGAAAACATTGAATTTTATATTTTACCGGAGAGAGAACATTTTGTGATTTTAAAAACATGAAACTAAATATCATCTGTTTTCTGTTTCAGCCAAGTCCAAAAATATCAAATGCCTATATCAGTCTAACTCTTGTTTTGAAATAGGCCCCGGTGTCAGGGTTTCTTACCTCATATTTAGATAACCCATGCAGGTCAGAGTGAAATCTGTCTGATTGTGCTGCATCACGGAACCTCCACTCTCTGCCTGCCAGATTTCCAGTCCAACACTGCTTCCAGCTCTCCTGTGGACCGCAAACGCTTTCATCTCCATTTACACAACACCAGGCAGATGAGGATGCACGCACACACACACACACACACACACACACACACACACACACACACACACACACACACACACAACACACAAATTCAGCCAGAGTGTGAGAAAAACGTAATAGACACTGACAAACAATAAAACAGACCTCACAGACAGAACAAGTCACCACATTATCTACTCTTTTCCTCGACACTGTTTCCATGCTCTTTTCCTGTATCGCACTCAAATGACACTCTCTCGCTCGTGAATCACATATCACAGTGCGTGGCGGTCTGAGGAACAATGTGCATGCCACAGAGGAGGATGTGTTCGCGTGGCGCACATTGTTCGGAGCAGTGCTGCATGCACTGGAGTCCCCCCTTCTCCACTGCTCTGAAGAGAAAAGAAGGAAGGCGAGGAGCCGAACGGGGGAGCCTGCAAACATCTGGTGCACAGTTGCACTGGCTCAACCGCTAGAAGCCCCTCTCCTCTCCTCTGCTCTCCTCTCCTCCTCCTCCCCCTCCTTCCCTCTGTTTCTCCATCTCTGGTGGGCGTCTTTATAGAGACATCACAGCTTTTAATTACAGCTGGTGATTCAGAGAGAGAGAGAGGCTGCGGCTTTCTGACCCACTCATGTCCATGAGCGTGGACCCAGCATACAGACATGCAGACACAACAAAGCAACAAGTATAGGCCTGCTGGCCCTTGGCTGTGTGTCTGGGTGTTTTTCTGTGTTGTGTTTGTGTGTGTGCGTGTGTGACTTAAGAGTGACAAATACAGGGAGATGCAGACTAAAAGCAGAGCCATTATAGTGGTAAGTAGAGGCCAGGCTGTAGACCACTGTATTGCACTCCCATCATCACAGAAAAGCTGAACACGAAGGTGATGTCATGGGATAGCAATTTCAGCTTAAAGGAGCAAATATGTTACCACAATCTAGTGACCTTAACATGTTTTCTGACTGCATAAAACCCAAGCCTACACAAAACCATTTAAAGTTATAAACCACTTATGTATGAGTTGGAAGAAAGGTCACTGGTTCTGTACCAGCGACCCTAAGCATATTTATAAAATTCTGAATTAACGCTTAAACCTGCATGAATACATTTTTGACCACTTGGGGGCAGCGCACCAAGCTGTAAACACAGCACTGACATTTTATTACCTTCTAATGTTGATATGGCTACCAAGCAATTCGTATGGTAACATGTATTTGGCCATGTGGTGAATGTAAATTCAATATCACTCTCTGTTTGGCAATATTTTAGTAAGGGAAATCTGCCTCTTAATACTCCACTATGTTCACCAGTTAGTCACTAGCTTTGTTGGTGGTGGTGGTGGTTTATGAGAGCTTGTAGGGTTCTATTCTCAGGCCAATCCCAATTCAGCTGAATTTAGTTTGATATCCGCAGTTCCACTTGGAGTTACTATGTCCTGAAAGTACTGGTCAGCTAGCTAAGTAGCAGGAGTTACACATGCGTATCCAGAATAATATGGTGAGAACGTGAATGACAGGCATTGAGAATAATCAATAAAAAACATAAAAACAATACCAATTCGCATACCAAATAAAAGTGGAAGTGTCCGTGTAGGAAATCTGAAACAATTAATTAGAGAGAAGCATCAAATACAGTTGCTTGCTACCAGTTAGAGTTTTGAACCAATTTTTTTTATGAATGCTGACAGGTGCTGACAGACTACTTGGCACATTGTACGACTAAACAATTTTTATTTCATAATTATATTGCGTTATGTGAATAATTTATGTTATGGCACCTTAGCGCCTCACATAAATGAACCACAACTGGCTATAGATGCTTTTATCTCGTCCCACCTTCACTACTATAATACTCCCTATGTTGGTGTTATCCAGGCCTCCTTCTCACGCTTGCAGTTGGTCCAGAATCCCACAGCTCGTCTTTTAACAGGAATAGGCAAGCAAGAGCACATTTCCCACTTAATGACCTCCCTTCATTGGCTCCCTGTACATTTCATGTTGATTTTAAGATTTTATTGTTTGTCTACAAATCATTAAATAGGCTAGCTCCAACATATCTCTCTGATCTTTTACATCCACATGTCCTATCATGGTTACTAAGATCCACTGACCAGTTGCTTCTGGTTGTCCCAACATCAAGTTTCACAGGGGAGATTGTGCTTTTGCAGTTGTAGCCCCCAAACTCTGGAACGAGCTGCCTCTGCATGTCAGGCTGACCCCTACACTGCCTGTTTTTAATCCCGTCTTATCTTTACTCCGTGGCTATTAACTCAGTATGAGATTTGGCTTTCTTTGTCTTTTTGTCTGTTAAACTGGTCTTTCTGTTTTATTGTGTTGTTTTATGGTTTTTTACTATTTTGATTGTACAGCACTTTGGTCAACTGCTGTTTTTAAGTGTGCTTTATAAGTACATTTGACTTGACTTGACTTTTTTTACTCTTGCCACCATCTGTGTCTGGAAAGAACGGTGAGAGAGCCGTGAGACTCCGTAAAGTTGCAGGCCGTAAAAAACCAAAACAATGATCCGAAAGATGCCAGAAAAGCTTTCTGTAGAGCTGAGGGGAACTGCAGAATTCAGTGAGAATTCTCTGTGGCTTCATCACATTTCCCATTAGACATAGTAATTTGACTGTGTTTAAAGAGAAGAATAAATCCCAGACATCCTCTAAGGATAATTTTCCTGACTGCTACCGTATATTGTGTGATGTTTCCGTAATTGTAGAAAGCTGTATGTGCAATATGCATTTTTCAACTTATCCATGGCACGTGTTCAATTTTAATAATTGCAGCTGCCTGTATTGAACATAAAGACCAATATGGAGAACATTTGAATCACACTTCAAAACATAAATGATAAAATACAATAAACACAGTAGATTTACATTAAATTATGGTCTTTGAATTACATTTAAAGGTAAAAGGCATATTGCATTTTTTTTATAGGGAAGGTAACACCTTTCTAATTTACAATGCAAATATTTGTATGTTATCAGTAATTTATGTAATTGTAATAGTATTTGTATTTAATATTTCTACATGAAATACACCATTTTGACCATTCTGGCATGTCAGAAATAACCTTTATATTGCCTGTTCAGCACATTTAATATGATGGCTCTCCAAGGAAAAAACTCGAGACATGATTTAGTGGTCAGTTTCAAGAAACTCAAGCTATTCCAGGTACCATATCAAATCCCTTCAAACATAAATGCTCCTTCCCGCTGGGTGGCAAAGTTCAGTATCGTGATCCCAACAGGCCTTGAGACAGTTCTTTCGGATTAGCGGGAGCTTAAGTCTCCCTTTGATTTGATTCCTTTCTCCTTCCCCTGCTGCATCTCTGACAGATGCTGCTGCCTTCTGGAGTACACAAAGCCCTCCTTGGTGAGGTGAGACCCTGAAATGACCGTTAAAATTGCACTGTAATCATACACATCTAAAAACAACAAGAAAATGTCTGCCATATGCCTCAAAGCCCTCTGTTTGTGTTTTAGTGAGTCGAAGGGGGGATTATTGACAGGAGAGGGAGAGCTGTGCCTGGATAGAGGAGCTGAGCGGCGGTGACTCTTGTTGCCCATGTCTGTGATCAGATCTGTCAGAGCCACTCAGCTGTCTGTCTGCCTAGTGTTTGACAAGTGTTTGATGCAGCACAGGCCTTAGAGAGGATCAGGCCCTTCCTGAATTGGCTTTACCTCTCTCCCTGTGCAACAGGAGCTCTGCGAATACATCAAACACATACCCTCCGCCCACCCACCCTTTCTTCCACTCAACTCTGTGAACTAATGTACTATTTTTATCAAAAAATATGTGCAATCTGTTGGATCACAAGATGAGACTGAACAACAGCGCCCTTCCAGAGTTAGTAGAACAATCACAGAAAAACAAAAAAGTGCCAGCCAGACATGATTCCCTCATCCATGGCGATTGCACGGGGATTGTGGCATGATCCTGATGGCCCCTGTCTCTGTTTTAGTATCTAAGCCTGTCTGACTTAGCTTGGCTCCCCGCTTGTTAGGCTCTGGTCCTGTTTTGGGACAGTTGTGCTCCATGTCCAAACATGTGAGGGATTTCCTCCTGGAGGTTCCTAGTAGAGAGAAGGGGGATGAAAGGACTTATGCAGAAATGAGATGTAAGAGGGAATCATGTTGGACAATTTCCTCCTATATCCTCCTCCATTCCCTTACAGACCCACAGAGACCAGCAATAAGGAGACTAGGTGGAATTAGAGAAGGAAGTGTGTGTGTGTGTGTGTGTGTGTGTGTGTGTGTGTGTGTGTGTGTGTGTGTGTGTGTGTGTGTGTGTGCACGCACATGGACAAAAACACTTAATAACACCCATGCCCAAACACAACATAGTTGTATGGATGCATGATGGAGATGGCAACCATGGTCACCTTGTTCTGTCTTAATTTAGCCATAAAGTAATTGACTAATCTCTAAGCCCCTCTCCGCTTGGTTACTGTTGCTATGATTGACATGCTTTCCATTCTCACATGGCACATACAGTTTACATTGTTAGTAGTGGCAGATTTTAACTCAAAATCCTTCATTTTTAAACTATGTGTCCCTGATTTCAGATCAACCTCTTAACCAGTTTATCATTCAAGTAGAAGACATGAAGGAACACATATTGTTCTTGTACTGCTGTGTAAAGATAGTAAGTCTCAGGTAATGTTGGCTGGTCTTGCTGGAGTATAACTACCAACTAAGAGCAGGACTGTAACTCTGATAGCACACGAGATGGAAATACACAGTGGATATGCTAGTCATTATCCCAGCTTTATTTTAACCAAACCTGTAATGTTAACCCCACAAACTAATGTAGTAAGTTAATTATACACCTTAGTCTTGGACATAACTTTCAGTTGCTACTGTAGGTAGTGAGCTAATTAACTGGACATGTGATTGCAGCTAACGTTAGGGCAGATAAACATGTTGTTGTGTTTTTGGTTTTGGAAAAGCTAAAAAAATAAATGAAAAAAAAAGGCACCCTCCAAACTCTTCAAATGGCGAGTATCACCCATAACTAAGATTGAACAATTGCTCTTCTGTGGATGGGTTTAGCGAACAGTCAACTGTAGATGCTTTTATATTTCTGTATGTGGGCACTCACATACCAAAGTATATCCTAACATGGACTGCAGGTTTTTACTATCTGGCTTAATGTGTAGTAGTTTACAGTGTGGACAAAGTGTTGGCAGAAACCCTCATCCTTTCATCCCTCCTCCAATTTATAGCCCCATAGGAGAGCCAAAAGTCCCCCCCTACTCTTAGTGCACCTTATTGCGTGCCACCTCATGGCTGTGTTAACAATCATAGTACTCCTCTCCATAAAGTGGGGTGGGGTGCTGTAATGCAGGGAGATTGTTAGAGAAGACCTAGAGGCTCATTGCAGGGGGCTGAGCAAGGTAAATCCCCAAGCCTGGGTTACCCCCTTGTGCAAGATGTGTTTTTCCTACCTTGATCCAGATTGGTGAGATCCTCTGGAGTGTGTTTCATTCTATTAGTCAAAGGATGCCAAACATGATTTGCTATTAAAAGAATAAGATAGAGTGAGTAAAAGTACAGTAAACTGAACAGCCAAGTTCAGTTTTATTAGCTTTAACTTCTTAATGGCACAGCAAAGATGATTAACTGTATTGAGCTGCAGCAGCAAATGCCGGTAAATCAGTGTAAAGATAGCGAACTGTAGATGACAGTTATATCAGATGAGCTTTAGAGCAGCTTACTAACAAATATTGGACAAAACAAATAAATCCATGCTGGATGTTGTGTGTATCTAAAATGATTAAATTCATCAACTGAATGCAATACGCTTATTGGAAAGAAAAATGAATGCATATCATAACTCTTCAAGACATTTCCTGCTTTGTATCACAGCATGTGGGAATTATAAGATGGATCAAAGCCTTTGCAGAGATCTCATCTTGATATAAGACATTAAAAAGAAAGTGGAGTGCAACAGCCTGCTTTGTATCTTTGAGTAAAGACAAACAGAGTTCACATCTGTAGTAGCTTTCAAGCTAGAATGATGAATTTGCTACTGTGTGTCCCCACAGGTTCCTGATCTTTAGATTCTGCGGTCACATCTTTACTACTCCCTCATACAGTATGCTGCTGCAGCTATCTTCAGCTCACCCCGCCTCGCCCCCATGCACACAACAAATACATAAACAAACAGACCCACACCAGCGGCAAGCCTTCGGGAAGATTGGCACAGGCCCCCCTTTGATAAGTGCTGAGCTTTATATTTTTCTCATCAGAAATGAAACACAACATTAAGCCATTCATTAAAGTCAACTAAAGCTAATTATCCCTCATTTACCCAAGTGCCTGTGGGGCAGGAGAGCCCCATATACTTAAGCCCAGATGTGTCGATGAGTCAGTCGGGAGATAGCAAACCACAGAGGGGGCTGCTCACTTCTCTGAATCCTGCGGTTTCCAGGCACATCAGGCTCAGAAGGCCGGTCGTGATGCCTGTTCGCTGCCTGGATGCTTACTCTCATGACACCGCTGGTTGTGTGAAACCACTGCAGTAGAGCAAGGTGCCATTTAGTGGATAAAAGCTGATAATGATTAGTTATACGCCTTAATTCTAAACTGAAAAAATGAAATGTGAGCATCATACCTCACTATCTGGCACATTTTCGAAGTTTTGCAGAGGTTGAGTCACATAAACAGCAGGCTTCTATTTAAACTTTGACAACAATTACTTCTCACTGCTGCAGGGGGCAACAGTGCGCGTTCGGAGTTCTGCTTTCAAGTTACATGTCAAGTTGTCACATTTTGGCAGCTGCGAGTGGAAGTGGGAAAACCGTAACAGTTGGCAGGATGTCATAGCCCAGAAACCATATAACGTCATGTGATTTAACTCCTCAGACCTAATTTCTTTTTCTCGGTGTCTGGTACCCCCACCAGACATTTAGAAATAATGGCTGAACTGCTTTACCACTGGGATGAGAAAATCTATCCCATGTTGTGGAATTTTCTAAAGATGAAGCATCTGCTTGCAGCAGTTAAGAAAAGAAGTGACGCTTAGATTAATCAGTTTCTTTTGTAGGTGAATATGAAGCTCTGACTAGAAATTCATTTGGGCAAAAAGGGTAAAGCGGGGATAGAGTGCTATTCCCTTTGCAATTTAGGCTGAAAAGCCAGGTGTATTTTTCCATATAAATCTTGCCTAGTGCCGTTTTAAACTAATAAACCTTACATGGATTGGTAAGAAACCATCTGGTCCTGTGTGGGGCCCTTTTTAACTTCCCACAGTCAACAGAGTTATTGCTGCAGTAGTATGGTGATGCAGTAGTGAGACTGGTGACAGAAAGTGTCTAAAGTTTCAGAGGTTACAGAGATTATAAAAATTACTGTATCTGTATGTTTCAGTGATGTAGCACAGGAAAACCAGAGAAGATCATCAACACATAATGAGACTTTCTTCAGCTCAAATTTTTATATTAATACATCTAGCATTTTATCACAAGTGTATTACAGTAATGTGTTACTATAATGACATTACTTATAGTGTAAGGGATTACAATTTGAAATTCAGTAAGTGCACAACAGCTACTTATCCCTTATTTTCAGGGTTGACTTGTTTGCTATCTTGATGGGAGTTTGATGGAGGATTGACAACTTAGCATTCAGTGAAAAGACTGCTCCAATGTTGTATTATTTACATGTTCCTATAGCTGCCGGCTAGCCACAGCATAGGTTGACCTGTTTTTCACCTGGGTTGTATTCAGAGTTGGTGTGTAACCTCATGGCTTTACTGAGAACAGGACATCTGCAGCGTTGAGTCACCGGGGTTAATCTAACTGTTGATAGTAGTACTAACAATGATTGGCTGGCTGCTTGATAAATCTGCAATGTCCTCTTTTGTACTCTGTGTGATTTGAGGTTTTGGAGGCTTTGACAGTGCTGCTAAGTAGTCATGTAACAAGTAATGTAACCAATTACTTGTGTTGTTTAATAATTAGAAAAGTAATGTGTCAGTGAGTAATATCTAACGAGTTACTGATTGCATTTTTCAGTTAACCTATCCAACACTGATGTCACACAGATGTTAAGAGTCTGAATATCAACCTTTGGGGTATTTTGAGGAGTACAATTAAAGGGTTGCCAACTTCCTGTATAATAATATAATAATGCTCATTTTGCCCATAAGGATGGGTCTTACATTTGCACCTGGACAATGCTTGTTTTGTAATGTCCACATAGCTATTAGGTTTACAGCCCAGCATGTGAAACAATTACCAATTATTTTTAGATAGCTACTCAACACAGCATGCACAATTCCCCACAACCCTGGGACTCATAGGTCTGCACTCCAAATAATTTCTGTTTTGCAACCATCTATGTAAATATTTATTCAGATCCTCTATTCCCAGAAGAGAAAAGCAATATAATTACAGGATATACTGACACATTCTCAAATATCAATTGCCATGTCCTCTTGTCTGTACTCCTTTTTTTTCAAATTGTACTCAGTTTGTGGTGGTTCTGTGTCCTTTGGTATTCTAGTTTTAACCTGCATGTGGTTACTCTCCACTTGAAAGGCTACCCTAACTCATTTAATGTCATTTTCACCACATTGTTGGTTTTCTGGAGGTTTATATTTGAAGTTTACCATAACATAATCACCTTTGCAGAGCAGTTCACTGGGTGCGTTTACCATGCGCTTGCCATCGTCATGGAAATGGGATGCCGTATTATATTGGTTTGATGCAAAAGGCATCGATTGGCTGAGCGTGTCTCTTAACCATACTCCTACCAATGGTGTAGTTACGTTGCTTTCTGCGAATTATGGGAAACAGCCTAAAGTAGAAAGCAAAAATTGCTTAATTCACATAAATTGTAGAGAACACGTCATTTATAATATTTCTCTAATATAGACTTACACTGAATTGATTCTCAAAAAAACTGACAGAACAAAGTGTATCAGTTCAATACGGAACAAATCTTTTAGTTTCTAATTACAGGACAGTTACGCATTTTACAGGACGGTTGGCAAACTTTACAGCAGCATTACTGCATCAAAGTGCAGAAACTTGAGTAATCACACCCTATGTTTCCAACTTGGAAATATGGCCTAACGGATGATTCCATTGCATTTTCCCTAGTACAGATGGGAGAAATAATTCACAACTTTCCAATGATTCTGAACCAAGGTGCAAGTGTCTAAGGGAAGGCATAGTGGAGAAAGTGTCTCTGGAATGTCTTCTGGAGCTTTTTGGCAGTTGGCCTAATTTAACATCGGTCACGGACGATTTCTACTTGATAACCTACCTTTGAGCGCTCGAGCCTGAGATGGTAACCATGCGGCACGAGGGAACAGTTAACATACTGTGAACTGCAGTAGAGCATCACTTTGAACTCTTGAGTAGACTGATGGAGAACTTTAATGCGCAAGAGCCATCATCTGTTCTGTTGCCCTTCCTGGACCAGTTGTGGCTGCTTCTTGCTGGTGTGATCAACTTTCTCCAGAGGGGGAAAAACAGGCTGTCTACACTGACCATCGGGCGTATTAATCACCGTGTCAGTCATGCATGTTTTGCCGGGACTTCTCCGCTTAGGGACGCTAATCTCCGAGTCGGGTTTTCGCTTTAGCTTATTGTCAGTGAAACGAAGCATCAAAGAGCGGAGCGGTGAGCTAACCTGCTTTTTTAATCTCCGTGCAGATCCTCTACCGGGTCATAGATGAGAAAATAATGACCGACCTAATCCCAACATTAGCTTTTTAAATTGGAATGCGTATGTTTTAAATCATTCTCGCCCAGCAGCGCGGTGATAGTAAGCAGAGCATGGGAGAAAGAGAACGACAGAATGAAAGAGTGAATGAAAGAGTGTGATCCGCAGTAACCTTGTTAGGGCTAAGTGACGCTGTGCAGAGAGCCTCTTGTCAGTTGGTTGGCAAGATGAGCTTCTTGTAAATGATTGTCCTCTCTGTCAAAAGGCTGATTTCTTTTTTCCTACATCTGACGTCTGTGCCTCTGCCACAATATTTCCCAGTAGTTTTCCTCTTAAATATTGTAGCCTTTTCACTCTGTCCAGGTCTGAATCTGTAACAAATTTCTGCCTTTTTTACACTTCAACATTATTTTCATCTGTATCATATTCTCCTCTGCCTTTCCATAAGCTATGGACTGAAGCGTAAATTTGCTTCAAATGTCAAATGAGCCCACTACAGCGTTTCCCTGCGCGCAGAAAACGGCACAAAGCACCATTAAAAGTTTTGGCCTAGCTTTGGCCTACGCCTCAATGAACTGTGGGTCACTTGAGGTCATACCACTGCGTCCCACCTATAAATCAAGTGAAAACTAAGTTCAGCAGCAGTATAGGGCAGTGTCAGCGTATGTAACCTTTTCCCAGACAGAGGAGTTGTCGGTGTGTGAGTAAAGAGAGCACTGGCTGGCTACAGATCCTTTCCCCTTCACAGCATTATAAATGTATGTGTGAGGAGGCCCTTAATGGCTGCTAATCCAATTTCTGCCACTGAAATCAAATCTCACTGGCGCCAGTAGTTCTCTCCTTCCCTCACAAATAATGGCCTCCGCTTTGGCCTGTTTGAAAAAGACGAGCCGCCAAAAAATTCCGGCTTTACCTTCCTTAAGTCCCCCCGAATCTTCTTCAAAATTGTTTTGATTTTTTTTTTGTTTTGTTTCATCCCCCCTCCCTTCTGTCTCTGTCCTGCAAAGGTTATTAATTGACCGTCTGCGTCAAGTGGAGGGACGGGGGTAACAGGAGAGCAGGGGAGAGTTTTAAGCAGTACAGGATCCCATTTACCGTACGTCTTAATGCCTTCTCGAGGTCAGCCATCGATTTTTCTCAAACCGCAAGCAATGGAGATAAGATTAGGCCTTCGATTCCTGCACTGCCGCCGGAGCCGTTAGTGGATGAAATCACTTGGCCTGTGCCGACAGTCGGTGCATTGCTCTTTTCTAGCAGGTCATGGCCTCTGTGATTATAGGGTATATGTATAAGATACCCCCACAGTAGCCTCAGGGCTGGTTAAGAGAGAGAGAAAAAAAAGGCTCTTTCCTTGAGTGGAGATTCTAAAAACTATGATTTGTGACAAAAAGGTAAATAAAGTCTTATTTCACTGGAATACGACACTGTTGCATAATGCAGACTTTCTCTCGTGTAAACTTATACATATTCTTGAGTTGATCCCCTTTTCCAAAACAAAGATATTAGCTTTGACACAGATGAAGGGTGCTTTGGCTTTGGCTTCCTTCCCCCTGGATATGGATTTGACTGATTATCTTTCAGTGCATCAGTTGGACAAGTCGTCATATTGCCCATTCTGCGAGGAGATGTTATTCTGGAGCGCTGGGCCTTAATAATACGATACGTCCTATAGCGCTTAACTCGTAGTTGGATCTTCACCACGCAGTCGTCTTGATTATTGCTGAGCTCCTCAAATAGCATCGCAGGGACAAGGAGAGTGGAATGGAGAAGGAGAATGATGTGGAGGAAAAAGA
Source organism: Scomber scombrus (assembly GCF_963691925.1). Classification (NCBI taxonomy): domain Eukaryota; kingdom Metazoa; phylum Chordata; class Actinopteri; order Scombriformes; family Scombridae; genus Scomber; species Scomber scombrus. Next base: position 7,943,069 of record NC_084976.1, read on the forward strand.
AAAAAATCAGCAGATCCCGACTGGCTTTCAGAGGTTATTGAGGAACGTCCACCACAGTGCGTGCGGAGAAGTTTAATATTTCGTTGCTCGTTGGTTTGGCAGCTGAAAAGATTGGAAATGACACTAAGTATTTCTCAAGCTCACATAGGTGATATAGAAGCTCGCAATCACTGACTCACAGACATAAAGGGCACGTATATAATTTACACACACACACACACACACACAGAATGAGAGAGACACACAAACACACACAGATGCATAAAAGAATTTCGCAAAGGTCATTTTTTGACAGCAGTAAACAAACCATCCCACCGCAGCCTCTGCTTCTGATTCTGAAATACAAAACATTTTGATTTGCTCTTGAGTTTTTTGTTTGTTTGTTTGATTTACTTTCCTTTCAAACTCAAACACAAAACGTCAAGCTTTGAGAAGAAGATTGTATCTGCGAAGCAAAACTAAACATTGGTCAAATTATGTTTTTTTTTTTTTTTGCTGGAGTGATAGTAAAATGCAGCCAGGATGGAAAGAAAAGTATAAAAAAGGATTCTAATTTTGTGATAAAAGTCATTCTCCTTTGATTTAATCCTTGCCGTGCCAGTTGCGGACGCATACAAAAAATAACAAAAAACAAACAAAGACAGAAAATGATTTGAAACCTACTGTGCCTTCCAAGAAAAAATTATCTTTACATGCTCTACGATTTATGAATTTGTTCTTGGTTTTGAAAGCAATTGAGATGACTTAATCATTTCTTTCCAGGCAAATTAAACTGTTTCCTCTGAACCCTGGTAATCAGCTTAAGTGATTACATCGGTCGTAAATATGAGATGATGAAAGCTCAGTGTTCAGTGCGTAGTGCCCGGAGGAAAGGCTAAATGGGAGTTCTTGGGTAGATATGATAGACCATCTCACTAGGATTGTATCAGATGCTGGGGGAAGGGGGTTTATGTGGGGATTGGTTGCCCTCTAGCTGTCAACATTAAGAACTTTGGCTTATGAAATATGGTCCAAAATTGCTGTGGAGGTATGCTTATGAAGTGCCATCAGTTAGTTTGAGGAGTTAGAGCTGAATTTTGAAATATTGTGCATGATGATACTGGTTAGAGATGTCACATTGGAAGTGTTCAACATCTACAGTTAATAAAATTCAGAGATTATTATTTGAGGATGTGTGAATGTCTCTGATGAGTAATGTTAGAGGTTCTGAATGGAAAGGAAATAACAGTAACACTGGATATTGTGAGAAACCTACAGTATCTTTAAAATATCCAGAATCTGGTGATTTATTGTGGTGCAATTTAAAAGCGATGACTGGAAAGCATCAGGATCGACTTTATGGAGTGTGTTTGCTCCCTGCTGTAATGGCTCCTATGATTGTCTCTTTTTTTTTTAAGGAGGAATGTTTTGAATATTCCATGTGTAGGATGATAATTTGACTTGGCCTTGACAGCTGTCATCAACTTGCTAGTCGTTACAGCCAAAGGCACAGCGAGGAACGAGAAGAAAGCCTTGGAAACAACCGTCTTACAAAAAGGCAGAGAGCTCTAACTACATGAAGCAGTGAAGTTGAGAAAAAAGGGTTTTAAAGTTTTAGGGCTGGCTTGAAAAGTGCACAACTGACAAAAATGTTGTAATGCTTTAATTTTATGGCATTTTAAGCTGACAACTGACAACGATATGAGTCCTTTTCTGCATTTTCTTGTCCATTTTTACTGTTTGTTTAAGTCCATACCTCATTATATATCTCTGTTTTGGTGTCTGTCTTTCCACTTGCTATTTAGATTTATACTGGATCCAATATGATGAATTACTTTAAAATTTAATACATTTAAATATGTTTGGTTTGAAGGTAGCTTAATCACACTAAATCCTATAAATCCCACTAAAGTCAAAATCTGAGATGACAGTTTCTGAAATCTGCTAAACTGGTTGCCTTTAGCAGGAGTGATGTTTTCTCCATCATGACTAACTGCTATTCAGTTGGGTGGAATAACTTAAGATAACAGTTCATAAACAATTATATTTTTTTCCTTTACAGATAACAGCTAGGTTAGGGAAAATCAATAAATATATTAATTTAGTTTTAGCTACGTCTGGCCGAGGCTATGGCAGTTTCTCGAGTCCACGGACTACAAGCCAGAGTGTGGTCACTGCGGTCTGGTGTGGCTTTTACCTCACTTTTGTATTTGCAGCAAATGTAAATGTTCCTAGAAAACATACATTTCTGTGGGGTAATCTTTTAATATAGGAAGACAGATGTCAAAAGGTCAGTCGGCATACATGTTAAAGTTTGTTATAATCAAAGGAACAAAGGGGAAAAAAATGAAGAAGGAACGGTTAGAAATGATATGAGTGGCCCATGTTTAATCACAAAGCTTTAAATTGAGTTTTCTTACTAATGTAGGATGATTAATCAGTGTACTTATGAGTTCTGTCTGCACTTCATACCCCATGAACAACAGCTCAGTCTGAATGTAAAGCTGCTGACTTTGTTTCTTTCCTGCAGTTGTGTGTGTGTGTATGTGTGTGTGTGTGTATGTGTGTGTGCGCGCGCTGTTACAGAAAGCGTAAAACTCTTTGGATTACAGATCTCCTGCCCAGTCCTGAACTAGCCAGGAAAACTACTTTTTAACTTAACTCTCACATATTTATTTGTGTTTCAAGCAATTGCTGTAAATGCAGGCTTTTTCAGTTTAAATGCAGCCTTGCGTCCAAGGAATGGCCCACGAGGGCTTTGCCCGTTATAGAGAGAGTGTAATGCTGCACCAGGTTCTTTATTGCCGTCAAATGTAATTCATCTGAGTTGATTGCACTGAAAGGCGTGTTTATCAGGCACCTAGCAACACTGTTTTGAAGGAAAATTACCTCTTTAAATAGCAATTAGGAAAACTAACCTATAGGCCAAATGCCTTTTAGCCACAGATTTGCTTTAACAAACATTATTGTACTGTAAGTCACGCAAAAAATGTAAAGTGGCATCAGTTAAGCAAGTGTACAAAGTCTTCTGGGAACATTTTTCAATTGAAGGGCATGAGATTCTGATGGAAGAGATGTGAAAGCTGCTTTGAACGGCTGATTTTAACTGCGAGCTGTGTCCGAGAAACTTTATTGCCATGGCTCAGATTGGAAATGTGACTCAAAATAACGAGATTAAATTAATTACAGGAAATAGCTCTGAGGTGGTTTGATGTTTGCATGCATCTGTATTATTCATTGAGAGACCCTATTAGCAGAGCAATATCTTGCTCTCTCATGCATGTCGGCTTAAACGAGTGAATATTTTCAAATCTACCTCACAGTGTAGCCCTGAGAACTGGCAATGGGTGTGTTTTAGCGGGTGCTTAAAAGGCCAAATGTCAGCGCATATGAGAAGGTAATTAGAGATAAGGCCATTTTACACAGTTACCTATTTTTCGTGAGAGAAACGGCCTGAACAAGTGCAAGTAATAAGTCCCAGAGTCGGGCAGCGAAAGCCTGCGTTTCAAGACTTGTTTTTCTGTACAGCTTTCCTGTTCTTCCCCCCTCAGCGAACCATAGCGTGGCTTGTTTTTGTGTTCTAGATCAGGATCCAGATAGCGTCTCATCATCCAAGCCTTACTCCACTTTTCCCCCCATTAGATTTTCTTTTCCCTTAAATTCCCTCACACTCACTCCTCCTCACACACATCTCGCACACACACCTCGTTATCTTATTTGTGGCCTTGGCAGCCAGATTGTTGCCTTGCGGTTCAGTAGCCAGAGTTTTCTCTGTCACAGGGAGCCGTGGGTGCAGAACCTCCACCGCACAAGCTTCCACAAGAGCAGGAAGTCAGTTCCCAGCATGCCTTGCCTGTCCCAGTGAAACCTGGGATGGATTAACCTTGGGCTGGGGGACCTTTCCAACTTGGAAAGATAGTTATGCAACGTCCCATACTTGTCTCCTGTCTCTTTTCCAGTGACAGTGAAGAGTGTTGGTGTGAACAGACGTTTGTTTAAAAATGTAGGTTGAGTCCTGAGCTTAGGAGAGATCTGATATGCTATGTTGCCTCGTATAAGGTTCATGTCTTTATGTAGTGCAGCCTGTGTTATTGGCAAATGTAGTTTGTATGAGATGTAATAAATAACAATGCCATCTGAATCCTTGCATCAATTTTAAAAGCACACTTGTGATCCACAAAGCTTCTTCCATCACCTTTTCTCCAAATTTCACTAACCCTAACCCTAATCCTAACCCTAACCCTAAATTCAGGACTAAGTCAAGTCAATGGGTCCTGTACCATAAAATAAGCAGGTTGAGCTCTCATAATATATTGCTCAACAGTCTGATTAGTGAGCCTTGGTTATGCTTTTAAAAATCAATGCAAATTCATCAATTATCTGTTGCCCAGAAAGCAGTCATGTCCACTTATCATCATCTCATTAGTGATTAATTAGAGACATCTTTCGAACAAATGATCAGGTACAAATTTAACACAGCGTCGTAAAAATTGTCCCAATTTCTGAGTCTGATCAATATTCAAGTGCGAGGTCAGTCACAAGTACTACAGCATGGCTTCCAGTGCAATAAAAGCAAATATGCTTAGTACAGCAACACACTGTTGCCAACAATCTCTTTATAGTGTAGAAAGTCCAGGTCAACAAGGTTATGTGACGCAAATGTTTTTCTGTGTGGAACTGCATCGATCTTTTAAAAAAATAAATACGATTTGACATTTTGGTCAGTTTCCCATAACGATTTAGCTAACGGAGTAGAACACATTTTGTCAACTACGCAAGAAATACAAGTTTGGCGGATCGCATGCAGGACCGGATTGACCAACTATGGCGCCTCCTGGGGAACAGAGAGCTGGGGTGTCCATGTTGAGCCCCCCACCCCACCCCCACACCCACACCCACACCCACACGCATGCACATTTACCCAAACTCAATTTAGCCAAAACCTTTGAAACCAACAAGTATCTCTCAACTGAAAACCTGCCAGATTTTTACTGTGAGTTATTTGGTTTACAATTATTAGATTAAATGAAAAATTCGTAGCCTGTAAGCATTATATCAACTTAAATATTAAAAAGACAGGGCCTCAAGATTAGTGGTGCATATTACCAAACAAATTTGCAGTTAATTCAATTACTACAAAGTAATTGCCAAACAGACAACCTTCAAGGCCCCTGAGGGTCTCGGGGCCTCAGGGAAGTTGCCTGCTTTGCCAAGCTGGTGATTCAGCTTTAATCACACGTCTGCTGAGAGGTCTTCATGTATCATTTGCCAGGGAAAAAGACCACATTTCATTGAGCAGGAAGACTTTGACATGAGGTTCTCTCCAGCTCTGAAACGCAGGATGGACGTTACTTGGAAAAATCTTAACAATTGAGGGAAGAGCTGATTAAAGGAATAACAATTTCTCTCTTTTTCTCTCTTTTTTGCCAGGTGGCTCAGGGAAGCACCGACCCAAAGAACCAAAGAAGAAGAACAAGCAGAGGCTGCGGTTTCGGGCCCAGAATCAGCACAGCGACCACTTGGCATCTGCGCGCTCCAGCCAGTGAGGACTGAAACCGCGGACTACCCATTGAACAAAGAACCAACGCAAAGCTGCTAGCTGCTGCTGCACCCAAACTCTGACCAACGACTATCATGAACCCCACCACCTCCCCTGCCTCCCAGCCCTCCCCTCCCCCCCACCTCACCCCACTGCCCGCCAGGACACCGCCATGACTCACAAATCCGTCACTACAAAAAATACATGTCTAATGTACAAATATCGGTATCAACACACTAAACACATGCTTCATGCCTCCGCCTCCCGCTGCTTCACCCCCCCCCCCCCCCCCTCCCCCCCGCCCCCACGCTGCAGTGACCAACCAGGTGACTCTGTACCCCCACAGCCCCACCCCTTGCCTTGTGGACCTTTACAGTTGACATTATTGAACTCATTTCCCGTCATTAACAATGTCATTAACCGTCCAGGGTGATGGAAGACAGAGGGGCAGCCAGAGACTGTGTGGAGACGGGAAAGACGGCTAGAGGGAAGTTGACAGGAGAGGTAGTGAGAGCAAGCTAAACTACTCGGAGAGGAGGGGAGGGGAGGGGGAGAAGGATAAAAGAAGATGGAGGATGACGAGGCAAAGAGATTCGGCTGAAGCAAATGATGCTGATGGACAAGAAAATGGCATCTTGAACTGAAAGAGACTGTTTTTTGTTCCTATATTTATGTCAAAGCTACCCTCACCATCCCTCTAAATGGAGACGCAGTGTTCCCATGTGTGGCCTTTATGTTATGTACATTTTTGAGAGTAATATTAAAGAAATTACCATGCATAGTTGCAAAGTATTTTATTCTCAGCACAAACTGTTTACGTTCAGACCGCTTTATGCTCTAACTGTATAGTGTGGATAAAAAAAAAAAAGAAATTTAGTTGTTCGACTAGCATGGCAACAGATTCATGTGTACATAGTTTATCTAATTATGAAAGCTTATTACTGTATTTTCAGTATTGACTCGTTCACCGTTCTAAATGTTTTAGAGATAAAAAGGTTGTAATACCAAGCTACAGATTAAAATGATTAAAAACAAATAATAAACATAGCCGCCACATAGCTATTTCATTTATATGGTATATATTTGATTTATTTATTAATTCTATTTTGTACTTTTTTTTTTTTGTTCAGTGAGAATTTTTGCCTCATACTCTTATATGCTGAAATATTCTTTGAGTTCCTTATAACAGTGCGTATCTTTAACATGTGGAAAAAGGTTTTTGTCTGATGTCACGCAAAGTGTTGTATTACATTCATTTGACCTCATCTACTGATTTCAATGTTTGAAGAAGAAAAAAGGCAAAGAAAACTATGCTTTGACATATTCTAGGTTTAACAATTAGGATCCAGCAAATGTATGGTCATAGGACTGCATATGTGTACATTGTGTTTTATTAAAATACATTTCATGTGACTGTACGATGAAGCCTTTCATTATTGTCTATGGCTATAATATATGTGGCTAAACTCCGAAACTGCCGTTTCCTTGTCTCACTTCAGTGTACAATTATGTGATTTCAAAAACATTTGTGAAATCCATCATGTCGCGCTGCATGACACAAGTGCTACCTCCAGCCAAAGGATTGGATATGGTCGATTTGGCCTTAACAGCATGACGGCACTGTTAAGGGTTTGTAATTCGCTATGACGTATCCTCATGAACGGTACCAAACCAATGCATGTCGTCGGTGGTTCATTCATTTCCAAGATCATACTGTAATGCCCTAACAACATCTATTTGGCTATGGGTCTTCTATCACACACATTCAATAACCTCTTCATGTGATGCACGTCGCACTTACTCATTTTTATGGTCCTCAAAACATCAAATAAAATATATAAAAGATATAAAAGTCTCCAGGCTAAATCTGCCTGGTGTGTGAGCGACGAGAAAATGTTTTCATGCTAGTCATGGCTAATTTAGCCCGAGATCCACACTGTGTAATCATTCTCCCAAAAGAGAAAAAGGCCAAAATCTGCCAGACAGCTTATGGATGCACAGTAGCAGATGAATCACGTTGTGTCACATATATATCATCCTGGGAGACACAGACCACAGTCTTCCTGCTCTGGTTAACGCCCCTGAAATCACACATGATATTTCCATAGGGAGGCTGTCAGTGCTGAAATACCCCACTCTCTCTATGCTCCATGTCCATCATGAGGCCTAATACACCACTGTTTTAAGAGCCTGAACATCTTTCACAGGTGTCCAAAGTGGCGCAGCATATGTTACACAGGAGGCTATTTATTTCCTCACTTCCACAGAGTGACACTGGAGCTCTGGAGCCCTGAAACTGACAAAATGTATGAAAAGGCTTATCAGATAAGTAAAAAAAAAAAAAAAAAAAGCAAAACATCAATAAATTAATAATAATAAGGTAGTCCTTATTACACTAAACCAGCCAGTACATGTTATGTTAATCACACATATACTGCATATTGCTGGAGCAACTTGTAAAAGTAACTAAAGCATTTTAACTGGCAAAACATTCTGAGAACAGCGTTCCAACTGTGGGCCATTTAACATTGTGTATGGGAAAAAATGAATGAGATTTTTAATAGCTCCTAACACTTCACAGCTCTATAGGAAATGTGCCGAGGAAAAGGAAATGCTGTGAGTGGGAAAACTTATGATTAAATGTGAGCCAAGACCAAAAAATAGGGGGGAAAAAAATGATTGAGTTAAAAATGAAATGAGCTAGAGAAAAATAAATCTAATAGTAAAATAAAATAAGTTTTATTCCATTTAATCAACTGATTAGTGGTAAAAGAAAAAAAAATGTTTTAATTGTCTAATAATGTTTAACCACTTTTTGTCAGTTTTGGGCTTCCATACTGCAACCAATCGAGTCCATTCCAGTGAATGAAAGCAAAGCAAAAATAACCGTTGCAGGGAATGAAATAAGGCGTAGTAGATGTAGCGAGTTGTTTTTAAAGACATCTGCTGCTGGTTACAAGTTAATGAACGATTCACAGATGTCATCCCCTGGGCCAGACTATCACTGCTCCAGACTGGGGGATTAAACCTAAAGGCTTACGGAGAGGAACTGCACTGAAGTGGATTCATTAAGCACAAGACCACCACTAAAGCACACATTGCAGAAGTCTACAATGGAAAAAAGAAATGGGTTACAAAGAGTATCACGTCGCACATTCTGGATGAATTGATCTCTTCATTTCCCCCTCACCTTTCCCCTTTGACATCAATCCACTCGATTTTTTTTTCTACCACTGTGAAAAGCAGGACACTGATGGCATGCTCAGTGTTGTTAAGAGGGTTAGCAGTCATCCACACATCAGAAGACATGGTCCTCTCTGTGTAAACCACTTCTGTAAACTGTGTGTATGTGTGCATGCATGCCACTGTGTGTCTGTGTGTGTGTGTGTGTGTGTGTGTGTGTGTGTGTGTGTGTGTGTGTGTGTGTGTGTATGTGTGTGTGTGTGTGTGTGTGTGTGTGTGTTTTAATGTTTGTGCTAAATGTGGTTAGGTGGCTGAGACTGAAGCTCCCTTTTAATCTGACAGAGAGCGTTTTCATTAGTTCTGTTGGGTCCTATTATTAAAGCCTGCTTCAAAGGCACAACAAGTGAAACCACTGACAGGAAATGACCCAGTGGGCTCTATACTGTATAGATCAGTGATGGCAATCTGTGCCTCTAAAGCAGGTTGTTATGGTGTGAAAGTGCATGCATTGTGCACAATGTATGTACCTCACAAGACAGTAAGAGGATAAGAGGAGGGGCTGAAGGACCTCTGCTCTACATTCACATACTGTAGCTTATTGTAAGTGTGCAGTTGTGGCACATGTGACACATTAGTTCCAATGCAGATGGCAGAAATGGAAGTTATGACCTTGGTGGGGCAAATAAGATTGCCCGGGATAATAAATGCTGTAATAATTTGCTGTTTTTAATAACTGTATAATGAGCCATCGCTTGCCCTTTGAGTGGAGGGAAATCTGGAATCATTAATCTTCATATGGGTTAGCCATAGTGTTTGGCACGGGCCGGAACAGCAATGAGTAGGAACATACTGGTGTCAAAGGATAAGCAGATCTTAATATTTCGAACAAGTTTGCCATATGTTAGCCATCATGGTGTGTACAAGCCTACTAAATGGTGTCATTAATGGGTGACTTTTATTACTAAATTCGCTTCTAATTGCAAAATTGCAATCCAAAGTTAACTCTGAATGCAGATTGTGCCTCCATTTGGAGTTGCTAGGTAACAAGTTAATCCCAAAAATAAATATGTTCTTCAATAAAAGCTAATTGTCTGTGACAGTTATTTGCTTTGCTTCAGAGACTTTTCAAATGGGAAATTGTTAAGAAAAAAAGATTCCGAGCTGCACTTGAAGTACGCTGCTAATGCTGCGTTCATGATCATCACGGTCATGCAGACCCTCCACATCTGCCTCACCTGCCGCACAGAAAGAGGAAAAGATTCATGGCCTTGTTGTTCACCTTGTGTATTAATATGGCCATCAGAATTTTTTTCTTTCGTTCTTGGTCGACAAATGGGGGAATATTTATGAGTCACTTGCTGTGGTAGTGTTTCTGCGTTTAGGCTTAATAACAGCAGGTGCAGTGGGGACATGGGAGTTTTATCACCATCTATTATATGGAACAGACAGGCATTTCTATACTGACTTGGTATGGTGTTTCCTATGGGTGCTATAAGTATTATTTGGCTTATTTAACCCCACATTGCTCTGAAATGCATGGCTATTTCTATTACATTGGGATCCAAACACAACACAAAGCCATTGTCCCTGCTCACTTAAGGGGAATACAGGCAGAACAGCTCTGTCCTTCCATACAGGATGTGACACACAAGTGCTTTATGACCTGAACTGAATCATACTGCGCACCTTAAACACATTACAGGCTGGGCAAATATTTTCTCTTACTGGTGCTATGAGAGCCATGGGCACAGCCATTATATTGGGCTCAAGAGCCAGCTGGTGAGGACAAATCCACAAGGATTCCTATTTTTCCCCTTCTGACTCCCTGGCAGCCCTGTTCCATTCATTCAATTTTTATATGTGCCTAGTAGCCGTGTTACTACCGGTTTCAAGGGAGAATTAATCAAAAACAGGTCTTATTAAAGTATATTAAGACCAGTTGAATTGGATATAATGTGCTCAGTAAGGGCCCAGAAGGATTGTATTTGAGCCATAGCTGACACTTGTGGCTTCTAGGAGTGGGGATATGTTATTCTGTAGTGGCACTGCCCCGGTACCAGGGGGGCTGTTCACTTGAGCCAAGTGTTGCATTGTGGCGAAGCAGATTTTAAGTGGGTATGAATACAGTGGGGGGTAAAGGAAGGTCTCATTGTCCAGGAATGTTTATCTTCCCCCCCTCCGCCTTCATTCAGAGTGGGATTATGCAGTGCCATGCCTCAGAAGCAACCTTTGCCTCCACTTGGAGGGTCTGCAGAGGAAATATTCATTCATACATATACACACGTACAAACAGGCATTATCCTAAAAAGAAGCCAAGTTGATTGCTCCCTCAAGGCACAACGAGTAGGCGGAAGTGGAGCTGCTGCGGCCAGGGTGTTGGACTTAAGTCTCTCTTGCTGGGCTGGGCACCCTAGGAAGGCTGGAGCCAGTGATGCTCCCACTGTGTGCAACACAGTCATCATCCTCAGCACAGCAGATTTTATTGGGCAGTGTGTGGGTTGTAGAAACGTGTTTAATCAACTCAGCTGTAGGGGAGGTCTTGACCTCATGTCAGTGGTTCCCAGCGTTGATTGTGTGTGTGTGTGTGTGTGTGTGTGTGTGTGTGTGTGTGTGTGTGTGTGTGTGTGTGTGTGTGTGTGTGTGTGTGTGTGTGTGTGTGTGTATGTGAATGACTCCCAGCCTTTGCTGTGGAGTGTGACCTGCGGTGGAGCCTCTGGTTCACACTCTGCTCTCTGCTGTTGCTGGTTTAAGTCATTAACTGTAGAAAGTGATGACTAATCTGTCGGTTGAGAGTCTGAATCTATTGCAGTCAAATGACATATTACAGGCTATATTGTATGTAATGTGGCCCTCTGGATCCAATCAAGAGGAACATTAATAGAAATCAATTCCAAATTCTACCCCACACTGTTAGATAACCATTTTACAAGACTAAGCCACGCTAGCGGCTCTGTGAGGCTGTGCTTAGGAACAACAGTGTGTTGAGCAAAATGAAAAGATCAGTACACTAACATGCTTATAATGACAATGCTAACATGCTGATGTTTAGCAGATATAATGTTTACCGGAATCACCATGAGCCTTTCTCAATACAGAGTACAGTAAGTTTGGACTTATGCAGTGGTGTAAAGTAACAATGTAATTATACTTCGTTACAATACCTAAGTATTTTTGGGAGTATCTTTATTTAAGATTTTATATTTCTATCATATTTCAGTCTACCTATCCTTAATAAAATATATTCTGTCACGCCAATACATTTTTCCTTTGCAACTATGTTACTACAAAAAAATATTGGAAGAAATTTTGTAGCTTGCAAGTTAAGTCATTGGTCAATCGTGTTAATCGGCAAGTGCAAATGGAACTGTCTATGGAACCGTTGATGTTTTTGTGCACCCTTTCTTGGTCATTAATAACTGTATGTATCCCAACTTTCCATTTTAGTTAATTACTTATTCTGCATTTTGTTGTTGAATCTGATGAAATGGTTATTTAGTGTTTTCATCACAGGTTTAACCCACCTGAACTTGCATTCCTCACAGGGTTGCTGCCATAAGCTCAGTTGCCCTGACATCTTGCAAGCAGAAACAAAAGTCCAGATGGAGTGGCTACTTCCAACAATCAACCTGCTGACCATCAAAGTTGAAGTATTACAAGCCTCTGGTGGGAATAAATAGGGTTTTGGCCACATATCAGGACACCCTGAGTTGATTGCAGCTGTGAGTCTTCCAAAATTCAGAACAACTTGGATACAGCGTGATACCGCAATCAGAAAGGTTAAGACAACACAGAGATAGTGAAAATAAGTGTATGGGTGTACATATTAGCAAAATCACAAATCATTTATGGATGCATGGATAGTTCATTAAACTAGATTTATGAACCTCAAATTTCTTTTTTCAACCTCAGTATATTTCAGGAAAGGACTACATCAAGCAGCACATGGAAGAACTCTCTCTGCAACTGGTGATACCACCAGGTCCAGTTCTTCTCTGCCCTGAAGTCGTATCACAGGCTGCAAGACAGCTCTAAACAACTGGACGGATGTTTGGCCTGTTGAGCAGATCACATGGACAACTTGCTGACATCCCTCCCAGCTGTGTGCAAGCTGTCTGAAGCTGAATACGCCTCTACCTGCGTCAGTGGCCTGTGAGAGGCTTTTTAGCATTGCATGACTTGTTCTCAGTCCAAGAAGAGTGAGACTGAATTCTCGCAATTTTCGAAAAGCAACTCCTTTTTAAAATAAGATGCAAATTTCATGGAAATCCATATAGTTTTGTTAAGATGATTAAGTCTGGACTAAAGTGGTGGACTGGACTGGACCCTATAGCCACACCACTATAGTTATGGTATAATAGAATAGTGGCTAAACAATATGGCTTACCGTTTATACAATGTTGCAGTGTATATAAATCAGTCTGTAAAGCACTATACAGCTCAGACTAAAGAACATTAATTTATTCTGGTTTCAGATCCTGGCTGTGTCACTTTAAAAGAAAGCTCAGTTCCATCATTCACTTTAAATATTAGCAAGTATTATATGTGTTCATCTGCTCATCAGTCTCTATCTTCTGAAACAAAACATTCTTGTGTGTCTATGAAGATCCGAAGCTACAATTTGCATTCTCCTTTGTCTGGATGCCTAAAGAGTGTCTACTAATCAAATGACCAACGATGGCAACATCCTGTTCTTCAGTTTATGACTCGAACGCTTAGTTTCTACACTTTAAAAACGCTAGCTTGAAGATTTATAGAGCTAGTATACTGGAGTTCACTGATGAACAGGCCCCTAATTGCTGCCTGCCTGTCTGCATTGTGTTTTGTGTGTGTGTGTATGTGGGTATGAATCCGATAAAATAAACCACATGGGTGCGTGTGTGTGTGTGTGTGTGTGTGTGTGTGTGTGTGTGTGTGAGGAAACTGAACAGAACCCTCTACTCTCATTTACTATCTCCTTGTGTGGTTTGGCAGCAGCTCTGCTGGTATGGGGGCGTACAACGGGCATCCGTCTGGGCGCGAGGCAGGCCTGGCACACCACTCAGCCCCCTGCAAAGCTGCATGAGGGTGGGATAAAGGCAGGAGTCTGCCAGGCTCCAGTCTGGTAGTCTGTGCATGTGTGAGTGAGTAAATGTGTTCTCCGCGTCTACATGCACTTCTGTGTCTATGAGGGAAATTAAATCGTAATCACACAGGCTTATATAGCCACAACAGGGTTGCCATTGTTCTGCTTGTCACTTGCAATATGTTAACCTCTCTGTATGTTGTTTCACCATTCAGAACTCTATCAGGGTCCATCTCATTCTGTGTGTTCCCAAGTCATTTCTGCACTAAATTAACACCAGACCATTTTTTTGACCTTTGTGGTCATTATAATTGTTAGGTGCAATCCAGCCATGCTGAAAGTAACACAATAGCATGCATACCACCATGGCTAGATGCCATACCTCCCTGCACTGCAATGGATAACAAGCGAAGCACAGCAGAGCTGAGCTGGGTTAGACAAAAGACCACCCTGGAAAATGAAGTTGACTCTGTAAGTGTTTGTTAGAGGCCAGTGGAGGATGTTACTTCCTTAAGATTTGGTGACAGACATCAACTGTTAGAGTGCTGTAAATTAAGAAGCCCGTCCTCATACTTTCTCTCATTGATCATCACAGTTGTTTGTAATTAATAATATACCAGTGCAATGACAGCTTGAATAAAGAGGTACTATGTAATTGTTTTATCTTACATAACAATATTTTAAGGTACTTCGATGACGTTCCATGTCATTGACATCAAAACAGTAGCTCTGACATTACATTAGTTTCCAAATATACAGTATTTAACATCATGTTTAACAGCACATCACTCATCACATATTAACCACATCATGATCAAATCCAATAACATTAGATTTTTACAAATGAATATTCAGTGCTTGTTATGGGAATCCCAGACTGGAGTCTTCACTTGCAGCACATACCACATGCTTCACTGGATAAAAAAAGATCATTTGTTTTATTGTAACGTTTATTGTGACGGTCTATGATATGCTCTTTTTAAATATTTATTTTGGTCTAAAATTTATAGTTAAGTCATCTATCAATAAAATAAAATGGTAGAAACAACAGCCACTGCAACTACAGGCCTGAATGTCTTCACCTTAAGGAAGGGTTTGAATAGATGGAGTTGTTTGAAATCTTTGACTTTTTTGGCGAGTCCTGTCAGCTCATTCCAGTTGTTCCCCAGTCTGATAGTTGAGTGTGCACAATGTGCTAGTGTTTAAACTCACTTGTGCCACTGCTAATTCATCACTGGCAGCACTTACTTCTCTCCAGGAATTGGCTTGCGTCACTCCCTGACCGATGCTGGGAATTGTTAAAGGAAAGTCCTGCGGGATGGGAATAGTCTCAATTTTTCTTTTTAAGACCCAGTGTCTGTTTCACAATATCAAATCAACCATCAACCATTTTTCAACAGATAGGACATACAGTTCCATACATGCATTGTAATAATAATAAGAACAACTTTATTACAATATTTGAATATATTTCCTTGTCACTGAAACACCTTAAGATTGTCTGCCAGTGTAAAGAAACAATCTATTTGAAAATCTGATTGCAAATAAAAACATTAATCAACAATTGTAGGAGCACAATAAAAAGTCAAACTAAAAGTATTCAACACACTGTTTACATTGATGTAGATAACGTCAGCAGCTTGTTGAGTTTTCAGAAGCTTCAGTCTTTCCAAATATCTTGCGCAATAAGCAAAATCCCATATCATTCTGCCCTATTTACTGATAACCTGACTCTACTGAGTATTTGCTTCAATGATCACTGGTCTGTTGGAAAATACAGTACACTACCTGTTTTCATTAAATGTCTATTTTTTTACATGATGTGGGAGCATCACATTCTGCATATATTTAAACTTCTACTTGAACTATGTTATCATGTCTAATTATGATTGTCACATGTCATTTTGTTTTCAGAAAACCTCTTAAACATTTTTATATGATTGAGGCCTCTGTGATTCAACACATTTTTCAACAAGTTTGAGCTTGCTTTTAAACTTGAAAAATATAAGTCTCACATATTAATTTATATAACTACACGCTAACTTCTATTTTATGACACAGTTCATTCTAAATATGTTAAGGTGTTGCAAAAAAGATTTTGTTGGGGAAATTGGGACAGTTATTACCTAGATAATGACAGATTAGGACATAACGTACAGTAGATATTTCAGTAAATAAGTGTTTTTTTTATTAACAATGATACACAGCAAGTGGAACAAGATAAACAGGTGACATACAGTATGAGAGTATGGCAGTGCATATTAAGAACAGGGAAACAAGTCACTTATGAATGTATCAGTATTTTGTCCTTTTCTGATACTTGTCATAAAGAGACTCTAAATATATCTAATGCAGTGTATCAATGTATCAGTATTTCATCCCTGGTTCAACTCCGGCAAGGGACCTTTGCTGCAGTTTCCTGTCGGCCTATATGTCGATGTTTTGTTGTATCATCAAACCAAACATGAACTCTTCTCGTGCACAGCACTGTCATACATCATGCTTATATCTAATCTGCACTTCCAGTCTGTGTTACATATCACAAAGAACACACATCTATACTAAATTGAAATGACAAATGACTGCTGGACTGAAATTGTTTCAATATGAAAATAATAAATATTTGTTAAGGATACTGCATATAACAGTACTGAAACAGATAACAAGAAACTGGCTTCAAAAAAACATGCCCCTGAATAGATAAATGGAGAAACATGGTTCAACAAATATATCAGATGGAGTACTTCATTTATAAAATGAAAAGGTAATCTGAAACTATTTGAAAAAAGATGGTCTTAATTATCAAGTTATTACCATAGGGTAAAAGAACAATGAATTGCTGACAGCCATTAGATGGAGCAACAAAGGTACCTTATTTTCACTAAGGCCCTGTATGTTTTTTTCTTTTTCTCTTCACTTTCTTTTAGTGTATTTAATTTTGAAATGTTCTTTGATGCTTGCTACTGTTGAGGAACATGGAAACTTTGAAAAACCTATGGACCAATGGCATACAGCAAGCAGATTTATAAGTTGAATGTTGTTCTATTCATTTATTTGTTTTCTATGAATTTAGAATGGGCACAATATACTGTAATAATTCAATCTGTACTGTAAATATTGTTATTGATTTACTTTAACTAATTGCTATATTAATGAATTGTTATTATGTTGTATCACTGGGTGACACACCTAATCACATTACAGAAAAAGTTGTCATCACTATGTAGCAAGATGTACATACACAAAATATATAAAATGAAATGATGATAATAGCAGAATTAAAAATAATAATAATATGACAAACAATGTTATACATTTTTAATTTCATATATAACTTTACTGCAGTTTCATTATGGATGTCCTGACATACATTACTGTTTCACTAGATCTAATTCATATACAGTGGAACAATGTATACATTGTGACATACATGTAAAGAGAATGATATTAATCATAACTTTCATTTTCTAAAATAGTTCATTCTATGTTAAAGTGTTGCAAAAATATTTTGTGTGCAAAGTGGGACACTTATTACCTAGATAATGACAGATAAGGACTTAATATACAGCATATATTTAAAAAAGAAGGGTTTTTATAAACAGTGATACATAGTTTAAATTAATAGTTTTGGGGTTTTTAAAAAAATCTCTGTTCAATGACATTTTGTGAGCTATAGACCATTTACAGTCTATTAGGTCAGTATTTTGTCCTTTTCAATTATATCTTTTGTGTTCTGATACCTGTCTATAACGAGACTCTAAATATGCTCTGTTATCCACAGCAGCTACCTTCATTACATCATGTGCAACGAACTTGAGGCTTTTGCAATATTTCAACAGGTTTTAGGTAACATAAACTCTTAAACAAAAGTTTTACTTTTAATAATAAAAAATACACTATTGTGTCTGTATAGTCAAGAAAACAAAGGTTAGCATACATGATGTGATGCTTTGTGCTAAAAAGCTTATTTTGTAGATGTAAACTCTGATTTTCTTTTTGTATGAACAATCATAATTCATAACACATTTCATCATCTCAGGCACAAACATATAGATATACTTTGATGATTTTGCTCCCTTAAAGTGTTAACTCTTTAAACATGCTTAGACTGGAGGCTTTTGTAAATAATAATCAACTTGAGCTGATCATTTAAACTAATATAAATGCTATGCAGCTTTTATGCTACTTCAGGAAACATGAAATGAATCATTTACTGCACACAACACATCTGTGAATGCTTTCATGAAGTGCTTATGGATTGAATCTCTGTTGCAAATTTGAGAGGATTGAGGTATATTAAGAGTAGCAATATAACAATAATTTATACTCCTATTTTAAAACAAAAAAACAGTAAGGCAGTATATTATAGTGATATCGACATTTATCGTGATAATACACTGTAGTATCTCCAATAATTCCAGTAGTTTAACTTCATGCATAACAGCACTTTCTGCAGACGCCGTTGTCGCAGCAACGGCCACAGTATGCCCGCTTCTGCCTGTTAGACACCACCTGTGTGAAAGACAAGAGACATAAGCAACATGTTCAACTCCAGCATTATCTCACTCTATCTCTCATATCCACTAATTGAATCTACCTTCTTTACAGCAACTGGACTGTCATGGCTGATCATCTCTTCCATTTCCTGCACCTTAAAGTTAAAAAAACAAAACACACATTTACAATGGGAACCAAATGTTAGTGTTTTAACAACACACTCCAAGCTAATGAACAAATGATATGATAATTTAGGTTCTTACTCCAACAACTGGGACAGCAGAGTTCTCTTGAATGCAAATGAAGGTGAGCACAACGGCCACTGCAACTGCAACGCTGAAGGTCTTCATCTTAGAAAGGTTTGAAACAGTTAGATTTCTACTGATCTTGATGACTCTGTCAGCTCCTTGAGTTCTTCCAGTCTGATGGTTGAATATGCAAAATGTGCTGGTATTAATACTCCCTGGGCTACTGTTGCCTCATCACTTGCACTTTAACAAATTGCAACACTCCCAACATTCCCATGTGTTTCTGCCACGGATGGGAAATTCTCTATTTGTTGTTTGTCAGCCTCAGGTCTTTTTGTGTCATCAAACTAAACATGAACTTTTCTCCTGCACTATCATACATCATGCTTATACTTAATCTGCATCTTCACTCTTTGTTATATATGATAAAGAACACACATGAATACTAAATTAAAATGACAAATGAGTTTGTAAATGTTTTTATTTCTTATATAACTTTACTGCAGTTTCATTATGGATGTCCTGACATACATTACTGTTTCACTAGATCTAATTCATATACAGTGGAACAATGTATACATTGTGACATACATGTAAAGAGAATGATATTAATCATAACTTTCATTTTATAAAATAGTTCATTCTATGTTAAAGTGTTGCAAAAATATTTTGTGTGCAAAGTGGGACACTTATTACCTAGATAATGACAGATAAGGACTTAATATACAGCATATATTTAAAAAAAGAAGGGTTTTTATAAACAGTGATACATAGTTTAAATTAATAGTTTTGGGTTTTTAAAAAAAAAAACTCTGTTCAATGACATTTTGTGAGGTAATAGACCATTTACAGTCTATTAGGTCAGTATTTTGTCCTTTTCAACTATATCTTCTTTGTTCTGATACCTGTCTATAACGAGACTCTAAATATATCTAAAGCAGTGCCACAAACAGCACATTATTATAATGCTCTGTTATCCACAGCAGCTACCTTCATTACATCATGTGCAACCAACTTGAGGCTTTTGCAATATTTCAACAGGTTTTAGGTAACATAAACTCTTAAACAAAAGTTTTAATTTTAATAATAAAAAATACACTATTGTGTCTGTATAGTCAAGAAAACAAAGGTTAGCATACATGATTTGATGCTTTGTGCTAAAAAGCTTATTTTGTAGATGTAAACTCTGATTTTCTTTTTGTATGAACAATCATAATTCATAACACATTTCCTCATCTCAGGCACAAACATATAGATATACTTTGATGATTTTGCTCCCTTAAAGTGTTAACTCTTTAAACATAATTAGACTGGAGGCTTTTGTATATAATAATCAACTTGAGCTGATCATTTAAACTAATATAAATGCTATGCAGCTTTTATGCTACTTCAGGAAACATGAAATGAATCATTTACTGCACACAACACATCTGTGAATGCTTTCATGAAGTGCTTATGGATTGAATATCTGTTGCATATTTGAGAGGATTGAGGTATATTAAGAGTAGCAATATAACAATAATTTATACTCCTATTTTAAAACAAAAAAACAGTAAGGCAGTATATTATAGTGATATTGACATTTATCGTGATAATACACTGTAGTATCTCCAATAATTCCAGTAGTTTAACTTCATGCATAACAGCACTTTCTGCAGACGCCGTTGTCGCAGCAACGGCCACAGTATGCCCGCTTCTGCCTATTAGACACCACCTGTGTGAAAGACAAGAGACATAAGCAACATGTTCAACTCCAGCATTATCTCACTCTATCTCTCATATCCACTAATTGAATCTACCTTCTTTACAGCAACTGGACTGTCATGGCTGATCATCTCTTCCATTTCCTGCACCTTAAAGTTAAAAAAACAAAACACACATTTACAATGGGAACCAAATGTTAGTGTTTTAACAACACACTCCAAGCTAATGAACACATGATATGATAATTTAGGTTCTTACTCCAACAACTGGGACAGCAGAGTTCTCTTGAATGCAAATGAAGGTGAGCACAACGGCCACTGCAACTGCAACGCTGAAGGTCTTCATCTTAGAAAGGTTTGAAACAGTTAGATTTCTACTGATCTTGATGACTCTGTCAGCTCCTTGAGTTCTTCCAGTCTGATGGTTGAATATGCAAAATGTGCTGGTATTAATACTCCCTGGGCTACTGTTGCCTCATCACTTGCACTTTCACAAATTACAACACTCCCAACATTCCCATGTGTTTCTGCCATGGATGGGAAATTCTCTATTTGTTGTTTGTCAGCCTCAGGTCTTTTTGTGTCATCAAACTAAACATGAACTTTTCTCCTGCACTATCATACATCATGCTTATACTTAATCTGCATCTTCACTCTTTGTTATTGTTGAGCCAGATTTAATATGCTTATTCTGTATGAAAATAGGAGACAAATAATTTACTCACTAATAACACTGAGAGCAATCTCAGACTTTAAGGCATTTATTAGTGAATATCAGAATCAAATTATGCATACAACCCAAAACAGCTTTCATGCAACACAGACAGACTACTCGGCCGAAGTAGGGTGCAGCCCTCACAGTCTCAAGACTCATGAGAAGACTGGACCCCGATGAGCAGAAATCTCCCGGCTTTAATAGTAGATTGATGACATAAGGACCCGGCATCTGGTCACATACACAGTCCAATGTTCGTTTGCACAGACAGTTCATCTCGTTCACTGTCTGGGTCTCAGCTTGCTAACGGAGTTCAACATATTTACTTAACCAGTTCATTCAAACATACTTTGTACTGACTGTCTCAAATTACACAGTATATTAGAAAACATGTACACAGTAATAAGGTAATTAATTTTCCTTCACAGTTATATATAATAAAGAACACACATGAATACTAAATTAAAATGACAAATGAGTTTGTAAATGTTTTTATTTCTTATATAACTTTACTGCAGTTTCATTATGGATGTCCTGACATACATTACTGTTTCACTAGATCTAATTCATATACAGTGGAACAATGTATACATTGTGACATACATGTAAAGAGAATGACATTAATCATAACTTTCATTTTCTAAAATAGTTCATTCTATGTTAAAGTGTTGCAAAAATATTTTGTGTGCAAAGTGGGACACTTATTACCTAGATAATGACAGATAAGGACTTAATATACAGCATATATTTAAAAAAGAAGGGTTTTTATAAACAGTGATACATAGTTTAAATTAATAGTTTTGGGTTTTTAAAAAAAATCTCTGTTCAATGACATTTTGTGAGCTAATAGACCATTTACAGTCTATTAGTTCAGTATTTTGTCCTTTTCAGTTATATCTTCTTTGTTCTGATACCTGTCTATAACGAGACTCTAAATATATCTAAAGCAGTGCCACAAACAGCACATTATTATAATGCTCTGTTATCCACAGCAGCTACCTTCATTACATCATGTGCAACCAACTTGAGGCTTTTGCAATATTTCAACAGGTTTTAGGTAACATAAACTCTTAAACAAAAGTTTTACTTTTAATAATAAAAAATACACTATTGTGTCTGTATAGTCAAGAAAACAAAGGTTAGCATACATGATTTGATGCTTTGTGCTAAAAAGCTTATTTTGTAGATGTAAACTCTGATTTTCTTTTTGTATGAACAATCATAATTCATAACACATTTCATCATCTCAGGCACAAACATATAGATATACTTTGATGATTTTGCTCCCTTAAAGTGTTAACTCTTTAAACATAATTAGACTGTAGGCTTTTGTAAATAATAATCAACTTAAGCTGATCATTTCAACTAATATAAATGCTATGCAGCTTTTATGCTACTTCAGGAAACATGAAATGAATCATTTACTGCACACAACACATCTGTGAATGCTTTCATGAAGTGCTTATGGATTGAATCTCTGTTGCATATTTGAGAGGATTGAGGTATATTAAGAGTAGCAATATAACAATAATTTATACTCCCATTTTAAAATAAAAAAACAGTAAGGCAGTATATTATAGTGATATTGACATTTATCGTGATAATACACTGTAGTATCTCCAATAATTCCAGTAGTTTAACTTCAAACATAACAGCACTGAAAGCATACACCCCTGTTGCAGCACTCGTGACAGTTTCCCCGCTTCTGCCTGTTAGACACCACCTGTGTGAAAGACAAGAGACATGAGCAACATGTTCAACTCCAGCATTATCTCACTCTATCTCTCATATCCACTAATTGAATGTACCTTCTTTACAGCAACTGGACTGTCATGGCTGATCATCTCTTCCATTGCCTGCACCTTAAAGTTAAAAAAACAAAACACACATTTACAATGGGAACCAAATGTTAGTGTTTTAACAACACACTCCAAGCTAATGAACACATGATATGATAATTTAGGTTCTTACTCCAACAACTGGGACAGCAGAGTTCTCTTGAATGCAAATGAAGGTGAGCACAACGGCCACTGCAACTGCAACGCTGAAGGTCTTCATCTTAGAAAGGTTTGAAACAGTTAGATTTCTACTGATCTTGATGACTCTGTCAGCTCCTTGAGTTCTTCCAGTCTGATGGTTGAATATGCAAAATGTGCTGGTATTTATACTCCCTGGGTTACTGTTGCCTCATCACTTGCACTTTCACAAATTGCAACACTCCCAACATTCCCATGTGTTTCTGCCACGGATGGGAAATTCTCTATTTGTTGTTTGTCAGCCTCAGGTCTTTTTGTGTCATCAAACTAAACATGAACTTTTCTCCTGCACTATCATACATCATGCTTATACTTAATCTGCACTTCCACTCTTTGTTATATATAATAAAGAACACACATGAATACTAAATTAAAATGACAAATGAGTTTGTAAATGTTTTTATTTCTTATATGACTTTACTGCAGTTGCTTTATGGATGCCCTGACATGCTTTACCAACTGTTAGATCTAACTCGTATAGTGTGCATAAATGTAATGACAATGATATTACAATCACCTTATGATTAATTGTCCATTCATGAAGCCTTGCATCCATTAGTTACTGTTGCTACTTCTGTCAAGCTTTACATTGGAGCATGGCAAATACAGTATGCTGTTTACAATCATAATGTGAGCAGATTGACCTCTCTTACTTAATTTGCGGCATCTTTGCTTTTATTTCACCATCCACAGTGTTGACAGACAGGAAACACAGTGAGAGTCTTAACTAAAAGGCTATCAGGGTGACTCATTTTCAGAAAGTTTTGAAATAATGAGACTCTGATCTCAAACAGACAAAAACATAAGAAGGTTTTTCATTTTTAGCTGATGACCGTGGATTTTTATCAGCTGACTATTCCTAGCAGATTTCATCAGCTGTAGAAAATAAAACGGATTCATTTGAAATGCAAACTCTGAAAAATTCACATGAAGTTTACATTCATGATATAATACTAACAGACTGAGGTGAAAGTAGAAGCAGGGACACTGTCATTTTGAAGGCTTTGTGGTAAGACTGTAAGTGGGATAAAACCAAATGTATTATAGTAGGCTATAGTAAGTATAGTATAGTAAGTATATATTTTCATTTTTCCACAATATGCAATTTAACTGTAACTTTCCTAAAATAGTTATAATCTGTTTTCTTTTTCAAAGAATAATGTTTTGACATTTTGCTATGATGATTGTTTCTTACAGTGGTATATTTTTGGGGTCTCTGGGGCCCACAGTCAGTAGTCCTCTATGTTATATATGTTGTTAGGATGAGGGTTAATGTGCTACTGCAACATCCAGCTTTGGACCTTTATCAGTTTTTACAATTATATTGAAGATTTATGTATATTATAGAATATATGATTCATTTGGTATGTTATAATTACTAATACAACTACTATTACAATACCACTGTTATTTGTATCTACTACCTCTGCTGCTCCTGCTGCCATTGAGACCACTGCTGTGCCTGCTACTAGTTGATAATAAATAGCTTACAGAAAGCTTCTTCAACAGGTACAGAGCAGCAGCAGCAGCAGCACAGGGCTCTAAACATCCTGCTGAATAATCTCCTGACCCTTTTCTGTGGCTTCCTCCTTGTGTTTCTGGAGCTGGTGGTTGACACTCCTTCAGAGCTCATGACTGTATGGTCGTTAGCTGGACCAGCATCCAATGCGTCATGCTCTGGAGGTGAAACTGAGGATACATTAGCTGAGGACACCTTGACTGTACCTTCGACAGCTGAAACAGCATCATATATGTCAGTCGGTACAGGTGCAGTATATGTGTCATTGGTAGGAGCAGAAGTAACTTCATCAGCTACAGCAGCAGCATCAGAGTCATCAGTTTGAGATGCAGTTGAAACTACATCAGCTGCAGATGTAGTGACTGGACCTTCTTCAGCTAAACCAGCTTCATACAGGTCAGTCTGTACAAGAGCAGATGTGATGTCAGCTTCATCAGCTGCACCAGCCACTTCATTTGGGGGCTCGTCATCTGGACCTCCACCGTTTGAGCCACTTTCAGCTTGTTCACTTGAGTCAGCAGTCAGAGGTGAAGCTGAAGACTCAGTGACTGGAACTTTGTCAGCTGAACCAGCATCATACAGGTCAGTCTGTTCAGGTACAGTAGATGCTTCATCTGCTGAGCCACCATCATCTTGTGGTTCTTGATGATCCGTAACAGCAGGTGATGCTGTTGGACTGGATGAAATATGACAACAGAGGAATGAGTGAATGAATCCTTCAATCAATTTAACATCCATCAGTACAGTTTCTATCTAACATTACATTTCATCTACTAACTGTAGTAACTCCACAACATGATCACTCACTGAGAGCTGGTGCCATCATCACTGTCACCCCATTGGCTCACAGTTAAAAACAAGTGGCTCAGAGCTTCACTTGCAGTGATTCTCTTATGATGATCCAGACACAGCATCTGCTTCAGCAGACAAACAAACACTGTCCTCTCCTCAACCTTTACTGCCTCAGGGTACAGCTGCATTTGGAAACAAAGTCAATGGTTGTTTACTTCTTCACTTCCAGAATATTGGTGTTAATTCATTGATTATTTGTACTTGTACAGTAAAGTGAGGACCATCTACCATCACATGGTCATCCAAACTACTGAACCCAGAGCTGCTGCTGTGATTTTGGGGCGGGAAGCCAGTCAGAGCCTTGTGCTCATCAGCTGTTTAAATCAGCAGAGAATATATGTGAGGTACTTTTATAGTTTTTACCAAATCAGGGGTACAATATCTGATCTGCTTTAAGTGCAGCAGGACAGGTTTTCATACCTTTAGTCTCCATGCTGGCTTTGTTGATTTTTTATTCTGACTGAAATAGAGCAGCGTGTGGGTCCCATCATCTAAAATCTGGTCCTCTGGCTGACCCAGTGTCTCCACCATTGTTTTCATGTGGAGAAACAATAAAATCACAAAAGCCAATAAGATACACCATATTTCTGTTTCTGTTGGACATGCATAAATTAATTCAGGTATATTAGATTACGCACCATGTAATACTGGCAGCGCTGAGGGAATGGGACGCTGCCAAGATACAGGGCGGCCAGAACACCACCCAGAGACCACATATCTGCAGCCTCTGAGATGGGAAGACCCAGAATAACTTCAGAAGATCTGAATTCAACATGGATGCATGACAGAATTATGTAAACCATCAGAAAGACAAATATGTAACCTGCCTGTATGCAACAGGCTGCATGATTACGCCAAGCTTGACTTCAACATCTTTGATGTCTGAACTGAAGTCAATGAGTTTGAGTCTGAAGGGCGTTTCTCTCTGGTTAACCAGCATGATGTTCTGTGGTGTGATATTTGTGTGGCAAACACCAACAGTCTTCAGAGCTCTGAGTGCTGTGATTAGCTGTAGAGACAGAAGAAGAAATAAAGACGCCACAGTTGAGAAGTTTGGTTGGGCATCTGTGCTTCCTGTTGAGGAAGAAAGTCAATGTGATTCTGACTAAGAGAAAAGTCACCCCCCTCCCCTGTTTATCCTACAATACCTGTAAATAAATCAATAAAAACATTTAGCCTTTCTTCAGTTCAGGTAGCCTAATGATTATTGCCATCATCAATTACATTTTCAGGATTTTTAGCAACTAATAATAAGTAAATCATTTGAGTCTTTACAGTGTCAGAAAATAGTAAATAAAAAATGCCCATCTTGATTTAGAATATTTTGCATTAAATGGCAATGAATTATCAGAAATGTTGTTGATTTTAATTTTCTTTCCCTTCATTAATCAATGTTAGATCAATCCCTTACGTCTTGTGTTTTTTGTTTTGGTGAGGTTAAAAAAATACTAAAAAAACCCAAAACATACTGAGCATTACATGTAAGGCATTTGTCACTTGAAACCTCCATAGTACACTTTTCAAATTAATTTGCAAATAAATGATATTCACCACAGAACACTTTGACACATCGTAGTTTAGTTATGTTAAATGTTTATTATGATAACACAGTATATCAAGTATAAGTGATGAAACAGGAGAAATGATGATGTAGTGGTTGTTGGTGCAGGAATCCTCAGAACTTGCAGCACAATCCACAGACACCTCTGCGACAGCAGCCGCAGCAAAAGCGACACTTAGGCCTGCGTTTCTGTCTGCTGTTATGCGGCATCTGTGTGAAATACAAGAAACATGAGTGAGGTGTTCATCTCCAGCATTATCTCACTATCTGTTTGTCCTCTCTTCTTTCTATGGAGTGCATCAGGAAAACACATCCACTTATATTTGAATTGTGTGAAGATATGTGTGAATAACTGAACTTACCATCCATGACTCCACAGATGTCTCTTCATGTGCTGCAACTGGACTGTCATTGCTCATCACCTCCTCCTGTACTTGCACCTGTTCATGAATTGTGAACATCTACAGTCAGACACACATTTTATCGTTCTGACAAAACATTTATAGCTGGTAGCAGATGACATGAGTGAAAGTCAAGTACTTACTTCACTGACTGCGGCAAAGCTCTCTTGAATGCAAATAAAGGTGAGCATGACGGCCACTGCAACTGCAACGCTGAAGGTCTTCATCTTAGAAGGGTTTGAGATGTTGACTAACCCTAACCCTTTTGATAGTTTAGTCAGCTGTGTAGAGTTGATCCTCTGTCTGATGATTGAATGTGCACAATATGCTGATATTTATACTCACCTGGACCACTGTTGCCTCATCACTGTACGCATGTTTCTGCCTGCAGGAATGGGCTTGGCTTGGAATGGGAAATTCCTGAACAATGGGAATTGGGATTATCTGCTTTTGTTATTGGGCCATTGTGTTTGTTCAAACTATTAACAAATACAAAGGTTTTAAATTAATAATAAAATATGAAACAGTCATAAAGAAATGCAAACGTCAAAATGAACTTATAAAGTGATATATTGTGGGCTGTTAACATAAAAAAAATCACAGGACATTTCATTTTCACTTTATCTTTTGAGTATTTGATTCAATAACCGACTTTCCTGTCTTCAGTCTGTCTGGTTTACTGACAACCCTGCTGACCCAAATGACATCATCACAACAACTGTTGTTACGGCTACAGATCTAACCGTGAGAGAAACTGTGAGGAGCATCACCTGATGTTTACATGTTCACCTCATTTCTAAACTAAAGTTTTGATTTGTTCTATTTGTGTTAAATGAAGTAAATATTTCTATGAATGTTCACTGTGTGAGACAGGATTCAAGTGTCTATTAAAACTAAATATAATGAAGTGTTTTGCCAGAATAAGAGTGTGAGCAGACAGATCAGACAGTGACAAAATGCACACCTGTTACCTGTACACACACTAAACTGCATTAATATTCTATACTTATTTATTATGTGTTAGTGTTCTGTCTCTGTTTCCTATTATGAGGCTCTAAATATAAGAAAGTGCTACCTGTGTCTTTAAAAGTGTCATACATAAGCACAGGACTGTTATATATGATGACCCACTGTAGTCACCTTGATTAAATAATGCAAACCTGAAAAATATGTAAAGATATTTTACAAAGTAGTGATATTTCTGCTTTAAGACAGAAGGGTGTACATACATTTGTATCATTATGCTAAAGGTACAGCTATATTTGTATAGGGAATAGTGGCCATTGTAAATAATCATTGTCATTTTATATAAGTAGTACATCAAACCAACAATATAGTAAAAACACACGAAAAAACAGATTTTGCACGGGCACTGTACTAGTAATGATGAATGCAGCAAAACTATTGAGAATGGTGATAGTCCAGTTGTGCATATTCACTGATGAAACAACACTGACACAAAATATATTAGTAACAGACTTTATTGTGATAGTACACTGCAGTATATGCAGATATTTAACATAATATGTGGATGATGAAATCACATCACTGAGCTCACATTAACTGCAGCAAAACAAAGTGTACAAACTTTAATACAATGTAAAGTGTTACACAGTTTTAAGACAGAACAACATCATTTGGTGGTTGATGTTGCAGGAATCTTCAGAATCTGCAGCACACTCCACAGCCAGACATTTCGCAGCAGCCACAGCAAAGGCGACACGCCGATTCTTTTTTTTTCGGCTTGTATTCTTCCGGTATCTGTGTGAAACACAAGAGACATGAGCAACATGTTCATCTGCTGCATGATCTCACTCTTTCTTTCTCATCTATTTTATTAGCTTCAGATATTTGGATTCATTCATTCAGCTAACTGAACATACCAACCATGGGGCGTTTCCAGGTATTGCATTGAACGGCAATTTCTCCACCTCAAGTTAAAAAAATATGCACATTCATATTAGGACACATATCCTAGCATTTTGACACAAACATTTGTAGCTAATAAGAAGGTGAGGTTCTTACTTCAGTGACTGGGACAGCAGAGCTTTCTTGAATGCAAATGAAGGTGAGCACAACGGCCACTGCAACTGCAACGCTGAAGGTCTTCATCTTAGGAAGGTTTGACTGTTTAAAGTTTTCAAATCAGAGTTCTTCTTGTGTCTGATGTGCAGATGTATTGAATGTGTAAAACGTGCTGGTATTTATACTCACTGAGCTACTGTTGCCTCATGACGGACAGTACCTGCTATCTTTTTATTTGTCAGACTCAAACTTCGTTCTTTCATCAAATCAAACATGAACTTTTCTTCTGCACAGCTCTATCATACATCATGCTTATCTAATTTGCACACTTCCAGTCTGTGTTACATATAATAAAGAACACACATGAATACTAAATTAAAATGACAAATTATTTTATAAATCTTTTTATTTCTTATATAATTTTACTGCAGTTGCATTATGGATGTCCTAACATACATTACCAACTGTTAATAGATCTAACTCATATACAGTGGAGCAATTTAAACACTGTCACATTAATGTAATGACAATAATAATAATCAACTCATGATTGATTGTCCATTCATGAAGTCCTGTGTCCCTTAGTTTCTACACTATGCTGTTTACAATCATAATGTGAGCAGATTTAACTCTCTTATTATTATTTCACCATCCACAGTGTAGAGAGACATGAAACACAGTGAGAGTCTTAACTAAAAGGCTATCAGGGTGACTCATTTTCAGAAAGTTTTGAAATAATGAGACTCAAACAGACAACAACAAAAAGTTTTTCATTTCTAGCCGATGACCGTGGATTTTTATCAGCTGAAATGATGACTGTTACTAACAGATTTTATCAGCTGGAGAAAGTAAACTGATGCTTTTTTAATGTTTTCAAGTGATTCATTTAAAATGCAAACTCTTTGAAAGGGTCTTAAAAATTCACTTGAAGGTTACACTCATGATATAATACTGTTGTGCTTGGACCTTTTGAAGTAAGCTAGGCTACTTCGTCTGGATGTGCGTGGGTGTAATCACTTCACACAACAAGGGATCTTCTGTTTATGGACTTTACTGAACTTCAGCAGGTGAGTATAGAACATACAGCCGTTTACATCAATGATTGCAGTTATGCTGGGTTGAGGGCTCTAGCTCGGGCACAGAACAGCAAGCTTGTGCTGTCCATGAGATGAGCCGTTCACGAGCACTATTCAACCTTAACTGATTACTGCTTTCGTAAAATCTCACTGTGACTCTCCTACGTGATGACCAATCAACTTGCTACGTTTAGTAACAGGCAACACATCTGGTGCGGGAAGTGAAAGGGGGACAGCTATCTACTGTGAACTGCTTTACAATACTAACAGACTGAGGTGAAAGCTGCAGGTCCCAGACAAACAGTTCACTTCCTCACCAGTTGATGATCTGTGTAGAAGACACTGAATTATATTAATTCTGCTGACTGTGATATCTACAACTTTGTCAACTGAATGTGTTCCTAATGAATGAATAATATTATTTTGTGTTTCTGGTTTTAATGAATGCTTCTTAAATATACCAGTGTATTGGGGTCCTGGCGACCCCCAGTCAAAAGAGCACTGATGCAGTTTGAAGTTCATGTTTGCCATGTGTTCTAATTAAAGGTATCACACACTATCAGAGGGGACAGGGACACTCTGTCTGTCATTTTGAAGGCTTTATGGACAGACTGTACTTGGGATTAAACCAAATGTATTATAGGAAAATATATTTTCATTTTACACAACATTTAAACTAATTGATACTCATAAAATATTTTTTTCCAACTAATAATGTTTTGAGAAGAAATTCACTGATGAAACAACACTGACACAAAATATATTAGTAACAGACTTTATTGTGATAGTACACTGCAGTATATGTAGATATTTAACATAATATGTGGATGATGAAATCACATCACTGAGCTCACATTAACTGCAGCAAAACAAAGTGTACAAACTTAAATACAATGTAAAGTGTTACACAGTTTTAAGACAGAACAACATCATTTAGTGGTTGTTGTTGCAGGAATCTTCAGAATCTGCAGCACACTTCACAGATACCAGGGGTGCAGCAGCCGCAGCAAAAGCGACACTTAATGCCACGTTTCTGTCTGTTGTTATACGGCATCTGTGTGAAACACAAGAGACATGAGCAACATGTTCATCTGCTGCATGATCTCACTCTTTCTCTCTCATCTATTTTTATTAGCTTCAGATATTTGGATTCATTCATTCAGCTAACTGAACATACCATCCATGAGTCCTCTGATGTCTCTTCATTTGCTGCAACTGGACTGTCATTGCTCATCATTTCCTCCATCTCTTGCGCCTTAAAGTTAAACAATGGTGCACATTCATATTAGGACACATATCTTAGCATCTTGACACAAACATTTATAACTAATAAGCAGGTGAGGTTCTTACTTCAGTGACTGGGACAGCAGAGCTCTGCTGAATGCAAATGAAGGTGAGCACAACGGCCACTGCAACTGCAACGCTGAAGGTCTTCATCTTAGGAAGGTTTGACTGTTTAAAGTTTTCAAATCAGAGTTCTTCTTGTGTCTGATGTGCAGATGTATTGAATGTGTAAAACGTGCTGGTATTTATACTCACTGAGCTACTGTTGCCTCATGACGGACAGTACCTACTTTCAGGAATGGACTGGCTACACTCTGTCTTCCCAACATTCCCATGTCCGAGTGGGAAATCCCTGAGGAATAGGAAATTCTCTCTTTTTGTTTGTCAACCTCAGTTCTTGTCCGTTCATTAAGTCAAACATGAACTTGTTTTATTCTCCTGCATCATACATGATGCTTATATCTAATCTGCACTTCTAGTCTTTGTTACATATAATAAAGAACACAAAGAATTAAAATGACAAGTTATTTTGTCAATCATTTTATTCTTTTATAACTTTACTACAGTTGCATTATGGATGTCCTGTGACATAAATGTAAAGACAATAATATTATAATCAACTCATGATTAATTGTCCATTCATGAAGCCTTGCATCCATTAGTTACTGTTGCTACTTTTGTCAAGCTTTACGTTGGAGCATGGCAAATACAGTATGCTGTTTACAATCATAATGTGAGCAGATTGACCTTTTGTATTATTATTTTTGGCATCTTTGGCTTTATTTCACCATCCACGGTGAAGAAAGACAGGAAACACAGTGAGAGCCTTAACTTCAAGGCTATCAGGGTGAGTACATTTCATAAAATTTTGAAACAGTGTAAACAAAAGAAGGTTCATTTCTGTCCGATGACCGTGGATTTTAATCATCTGAAATGATGCCTGTTGCTAACAGATTTTATCAGCTGTACAAAGTAAACTGATGCCTTTTTAATGTGTTTAAGTCATTCATTTAAAGTGCAAACTCTGTGAAAGGGTCTTAAAAATCCACATGATTGTTACACTGGTATCCTTCTTCTTTCACAATGCGTTCATTCTCCATATTGAACATTTCTTAAATGAACTCACATACTGAATATTTTCAGATAAATATAGAAAGATAAAACATTGTGATATTGTCAGAATACAACAAATGAAATATAATCAGTGTTCATCACAGTTTCATTTTTGAGATTTCTGTCACAGCTACTTCTGCTTTGGTGACAAATAAATGAAACTATATTGAAGATTTGCTTCTTCTTTTTTTTTTAAAGGGCACGTAAACAAAATGACAAGTTCTTCATTACTTAACATCACACGTGAATTCAAACTAGTTTAGAAATGAGGTGAACATGTAAACATCTGGTGATGCTCCTCGTTGTGATGATGTGATGAAGTGATTTGGGTCAGCAGGGTCGTCAGTAAACCAGACAGACTGGAGAAGGGACACTTTCCCATTTTGCTAATCTGACAACATTCTCTAAACTCTTGAAACTCCAATTCTCTGAAATAAATCTTAGAAATATACACAAAATGTTAAAACTAAGTTTAAAAACCAGACAGTGGAGGTTTTTAAGTGACAAATGAATTAAATTTAAAACACGAAACCTCAGTATCTCAAGAACTTTTTTTTACTTCACCAAATCAAAAATTAGTAAAATTGATCTAACAGTATATTTGTCATGAAAGCTACACACGTATGCATACCCATCTAACAAGCTCTTCTCACTGTACAGTACTAATATAACATTATTTCCAAATACAACCGGCATGTTATTAGACATTTACAGTAGATTGATTTGTGTGGTTTCCAGTAGTGGAAGCAGTATTCACATCCTGTATTTACCAATACCAGGTATGACTATTCCATTCCAAATAAAAATCCTGCCTAAAAAACATGCTTATTTATTCTCAAAACATTATTAGTTGAAAAAAAATATTATTTTAGGAAAGTTACAGTTAATTTGCATAATGTGTAAAATGAAAATATATTTTCCTATAATGCATTTGGTTTTATCCCAAGTACAGTCTGTCCATAAAGCCTTCAAAATGAGTGACAGAGTGTCCCTGTCCCCTCTGATAGTGTGTGATACCTTTAATTAGAACACATGGCAAACATGAACTTCAAACTGCATCAGTGCTCTTTTGACTGGGGTTCTCCAGGACCCCAATACACTGGTATATTTAATAAACATTTATTAAAACCAGAAACAGAAAATAATATTATTCATTCATTTGGAAAAAATTCTTTAACACAGTCATGAAAAATTGAAATGAATACAGCAGTTGTAGATATCACAGTCAGCAGAATTAATATAATTCAGTGTCTTCTACACAGATCATCAACTGCTGAGGAAGTCAACTGTTTGTCTGGAACCTGCAGCTTTCACCTCAGCCTGTTAGTATTATATCATGAGTGTAACCTTCAAGTGAATTTTTAAGACCCGTTCAAAGAGTTTGCATTTTAAATGAATCACTTGAAAAGTGACAGTCATCATTTCAGCTGATAAAAATCCAGGGTCATCGGCTAGAAATGAAAAACTTTTTGTTGTTGTCTGTTTGAGTCTCATCATTTCAAAACTTTCTGAAAATTAGTGACCCTGATAGCCTTTTAGTTAAGACTATCACTGTGTTTCCTGTCTCTCTACACTGTGGATGGTGAAATAATAATAAGAGAGTTAAATCTGCTCACATTATGATTGTAAACAGCATAGTGTAGAAACTAAGGGACACAGGACTTCATGAATGGACAATCAATCATGAGTTGATTATTATTATTGTCATTACATTAATATGACAGTGTTTAAAATGCTCCACTCTATATGAGTTAGATCTATTAACAGTTGGTAATGTATGTTAGGACATCCATAATGCAACACTACTAAAAATATATAAGCATTAAAAAGATTTATAAAATAATTTGTCATTTTAATTTAGTATTCATGTGTGTTCTTTATTATATGTAACACAGACTGGAAGTGCAGATTAGATGTAAGCATTATGTATGATAGAGCTGTGCAGGAGAAAAGTTCATGTTTGATTTGATGAAAGGACGAAAGATGAGTCTGACAAATAAAAAGAGAGAATTTCCCATTCCTCAGGAATTTCCCATTCGGACATGGGAATGTTGGGAAGACAGAGTGTAGCCAGTCCATTCCTGAAAGCAGGTACTGTCCATCATGAGGCAACAGTAGCTCAGTGAGTATAAATACCAGCACGTTTTACACATTCAATACATCTGCACATCAGACACAAGAAGAACTCTGATTTGAAAACTTTAAACAGTCAAACCTTCCTAAGATGAAGACCTTCAGCGTTGCAGTTGCAGTGGCCGTTGTGCTCACCTTCATTTGCATTCAGCAAAGCTCTGCTGTCCCAGTCACTGAAGTAAGAACCTCACCTGCTTATTAGTTATAAATGTTTGTGTCAAGATGCTAAGATATGTGTCCTAATATGAATGTGCACCATTGTTTAACTTTAAGGCGCAAGAGATGGAGGAAATGATGAGCAATGACAGTCCAGTTGCAGCAAATGAAGAGACATCAGAGGACTCATGGATGGTATGTTCAGTTAGCTGAATGAATGAATCCAAATATCTGAAGCTAATAAAAATAGATGAGAGAGAAAGAGTGACATCATGCAGCAGATGAACATGTTGCTCATGTCTCTTGTGTTTCACACAGATGCCGTATAACAACAGACAGAAACGTGGCAGTAAGTGTCGCTTTTGCTGCGGCTGCTGCACCCCTGGTATCTGTGAAGTGTGCTGCAGATTCTGAAGATTCCTGCAACAACAACCACTAAATGATGTTGTTCTGTCTTAAAACTGTGTAACACTTTACATTGTATTTAAGTTTGTACACTTTGTTTTGCTGCAGTTAATGTGAGCTCAGTGATGTGATTTCATCATCCACATATTATGTTAAATATCTACATATACTGCAGTGTACTATCACAATAAAGTCTGTTACTAATATATTTTGTGTCAGCGTTGTTTCATCAGTGAATTTCTTCTCAAAACATGATTAGTTGGAAAAAATTGTATTATGAATATCAATTAGTTTGCATATTGTGTAAAATGAAAATATATTTTCCTATAATACATTTGGTTTTATCCCAAGTACAGTCTGTCCATAAAGCCTTCAAAAATGAGTGACAGAGTGTCCCTGTCCCCTCTGATAGTGTGTGATACCTTTAATTAGAACACATGGCAACCATGAACTTCAAACTGCATCAGTGCTCTTTTGACTGGGGTTCTCCAGGACCCCAATACACTGGTATATTTAAGAAGCATTCATTAAAACCAGAAACACAAAATAATATTATTCATTCATTAGGAACACATTCAGTTGACAAAGTTGTAGATATCACAGTCAGCAGAATTAATATAATTCAGTGTCTTCTACACAGATCATCAACTGGTGAGGAAGTGAACTGTTTGTCTGGAACCTGCAGCTTTCACCTCAGTCTGTTAGTATTGTAAAGCAGTTCACAGTAGATAGCTGTCCCCCTTTCACTTCCCGCACCAGATGTGTTGCCTGTTACTAAACGTAGCAAGTTGATTGGTCATCACGTAGGAGAGTCACAGTGAGATTTTACGAGAGCAGTAATCAGTTAAGGTTGAATAGTGCTCGTGAACGGCTCATTTCATGGACAGCACAAGCTTGCTGTTCTGTGCCCGAGCTAGAGCCCTCAACCCAGCATAACTGCAATCATTGATGTAAACGGCTGTATGTTCTATACTCACCTGCTGAAGTTCAGTAAAGTCCATAAACAGAAGATCCCTTGTTGTGTGAAGTGATTACACCCACGCACATCCAGACGAAGTAGCCTAGCTTACTTCAAAAGGTCCAAGCACAACAGTATTATATCATGAGTGTAACCTTCAAGTGAATTTTTAAGACCCTTTCAAAGAGTTTGCATTTTAAATGAATCACTTGAAAACATTAAAAAAGCATCAGTTTACTTTCTACAGCTGATAAAATCTGTTAGTAACAGTCATCATTTCAGCTGATAAAAATCCACGGTCATCGGCTAGAAATGAAAAACTTTTTGTTGTTGTCTGTTTGAGTCTCATTATTTCAAAACTTTCTGAAAATGAGTCACCCTGATAGCCTTTTAGTTAAGACTCTCACTGTGTTTCATGTCTCTCTACACTGTGGATGGTGAAATAATAATAAGAGAGTTAAATCTGCTCACATTATGATTGTAAACAGCATAGTGTAGAAACTAAGGGACACAGGACTTCATGAATGGACAATCAATCATGAGTTGATTATTATTATTGTCATTACATTAATGTGACAGTGTTTAAATTGCTCCATTGTATATGAGTTAGATCTATTAACAGTTGGTAATGTATGTTAGGACATCCATAATGCAACTGCAGTAAAGTCATATAAGTAATAAAATGATTTATAAAATAATTTGTCATTTTAATTTTGTATTCATGTGTGTTCTTTTTTATATGTAACACAGACTGGAAGTGCAGATTAGATGTAAGCATTATGTATGATAGAGCTGTGCAGGAGAAAAGTTCATGTTTAGTTTGATGAAAGGACGAAAGATGAGTCTGACAAATTAAAAGAGAGAATTTCCCATTCCTCAGGAATTTCCCATTCTGACATGGGAATTTTGGGAAGACAGAGTGTAGCCAGTCCATTCCTGAAAGCAGGTACTGTCCGTCATGAGGCAACAGTAGCTCAGTGAGTATAAATACCAGCACGTTTTACACATTCAATACATCTGCACATCAGACACAAGAAGAACTCTGATTTGAAAACTTTAAACAGTCAAACCTTCCTAAGATGAAGACCTTCAGCGTTGCAGTTGCAGTGGCCGTTGTGCTCACCTTCATTTGCATTCAGCAGAGCTCTGCTGTCCCAGTCACTGAAGTAAGAACCTCACCTGCTTATTAGTTATAAATGTTTGTGTCAAGATGCTAAGATATGTTTCCTAATATGAATGTGCACAATTGTTTAACTTTAAGGTGCAAGAGATGGAGGAAATGATGAGCAATGACAGTCCAGTTGCAGCAAATGAAGAGACATCAGAGGACTCATGGATGGTATGTTCAGTTAGCTGAATGAATGAATCCAAATATCTGAAGCTAATAAAAATAGATGAGAGAGAAAGAGTGAGATCATGCAGCAGATGAACATGTTGCTCATGTCTCTTGTGTTTCACACAGATGCCGTATAACAACAGACAGAAACGTGGCATTAAGTGTCGCTTTTGCTGCGGCTGCTGCACCCCTGGTATCTGTGAAGTGTGCTGCAGATTCTGAAGATTCCTGCAACAACAACCACTAAATGATGTTGTTCTGTCTTAAAACTGTGTAACACTTTACATTGTATTTAAGTTTGTACACTTTGTTTTGCTGCAGTTAATGTGAGCTCAGTGATGTGATTTCATCATCCACATATTATGTTAAATATCTGCATATACTGCAGTGTACTATCACAATAAAGTCTGTTACTAATATATTTTGTGTCAGTGTGCAAACATTGTGTTTTCATGACTGTTTTTTTCTTTTTCTATATTTCTGTCACAGCTACTTTTGCTTTGGTGAGAAGTAATTGAAACTCAAAAAAACAAGACATGATTAAAATAAAGATTTGAAGATTTGCTAAAAAAACAAACAAACAAAAAAGAACAGGCAAACATAATGGCATGTACGTCATTACTTTACATGCAAGTGAATTCAAATTAGTTTCGAAATGAGGTGATTATGTAAACATCAGGTGATGCTCCTCAGATGTTGTGATAATGTGATGATGTCATTTGGGTCAGCAGGGTTGTCAGTAAACCAGACAGACTGAAGACGGGAAAGTCGGTTATTGCATCAAATACTTAAAAGATAAAGTTAAAATAAAATGTCCTGTGATTTTTTTTATGTTAACAGCCCACAATATATCATTTTCTAAGTTTATTTTGACGTTTGCATTTCTTTATGACTGTTTCATATTTTATTATTAATTTAAAACCTTTGTATTTGTTAATAGTTTGAATAAACACAATGGCCCAATAACAAAAGCAGATAATCCCAATTCCCATTGTTCAGGAATTTCCCATTCCAAGCCAAGCCCATTCCTGCAGGCAGAAACATGCGTACAGTGATGAGGCAACAGTGGTCCAGGTGAGTATAAATATCAGCATATTGTGCACATTCAACCATCAGACAGAGGATCAACTCTACACAGCTGACTAAACTATCAAAAGGGTTAGGGTTAGTCAACATCTCAAACCCTTCTAAGATGAAGACCTTCAGCGTTGCAGTTGCAGTGGCCGTCATGCTCACCTTTATTTGCATTCAAGAGAGCTTTGCTGCAGTCAGTGAAGTAAGTACTTGACTTTCACTCATGTCATCTGCTACCAGCTATAAATGTTCTGTCACAATGATAAAATGTGGTTGTCTGACTGTAGATGTTCACAATTCATGAACAGGTGCAAGTACAGGAGGAGGTGATGAGCAATGACAGTCCAGTTGCAGCACATGAAGAGACATCTGTGGAGTCATGGATGGTAAGTTCAGTTATTCACACATATCTTCACACAATTCAAATATAAGTGGATGTGTTTTCCTGATGCACTCCATAGAAAGAAGAGAGGACAAACAGAGAGTGAGATAATGCTGGAGATGAACACCTCACTCATGTTTCTTGTGTTTCACACAGATGCCGCATAACAGCAGACAGAAGCGCAGCCGTAAGTGTCGCTTTTGCTGTCGCAGAGGTGTCTGTGGATTGTGCTGCAAGTTCTGAGGATTCCTGCACCAACAACCACTACATCATCATTTCTCCTGTTTCATCACTTATATTTAGTTTACCTCTCTTTATTTATTCATGTCTTTTTGATCATGCTGTACTTCATCTGTGCACAGTGTGTTATCATAATAAACATTTAACATAACTAAACTACGGTGTGTCAGGAAAGGCTTTGCATTACATTAAAGCATTTTAAACACTGAGATGAACCAAGCTGTCAACGAATGCATAAAAAACAAGAAAAAATGTAGTTCAATTATAATTATTATTTTAAATCATCTCTTAAACACCTCACAATGAATACAAACATTATTGTGAGTGATAAATCAATGATGGCAATGACATTAAGGAGGAAAAAAAAAAATTTAATGATTAACTATGGGCTATTAACATTGAAAAAGGTAAAGGGTGAATAAACTTAATAACTTCAGTGAATGTAGCATATTGTGCAATAACAGAAATCCCCAACTGTACTTCAGTCTGTCTCCTTTACTTCACCTTGCTGAACTTTGTGATTGTGTCATATGATCACATCAGTGCCGATACCATTTCTGGCTAAACAGCCTCTCAGCTACCCTTACTGTTTAGCCATGCTAGCAGCGTGGCTGTAAGGATGGAAATGTTGGTCTGTTGTTGGTGCACATTGATATCCAGCAACTTTTGGATGGATTCCAATAAATACATTTAAAACTTTTTGAAACCTATTAGCTTTGTTGATCCCTTGAGTTGTTTTCTCTATTGTCATCATGAAGTTGATATTATGGTATTGAGTGAAATGTTTCAACAACTACTTGATGGATTGCCATAAAGTTTTGTACAGATGCACGTCCCCTGAAAAATAATTGTAATAACTTTGGTGACCCCCTGACTTTGCATCATTGTAAGTCAACATTTCAATATCTTAATTTATGACCAAATACCTGCAACACTAATGACATTCCCATCAGACTCAGCTGACTCTTTGTGTTTAATGTTCATGTGCAAATGTTGCACATTATGCTATACTTTTCTGATGCATAGTGTGCAGACATGGACAGTATAAGGGGAGGATTTAACTGTATATCAGTTAAATAGCCAAATATCATTTGCTCATTCAGTCATCAGACAGTCATTAGAAACTAAATGAGAAATGAAAAATCATTGATTTTTAAAATAAAACTTTTAGAAGTCATGTTACTATGTAATCTGATTTATTAAGGCCTACTTATTTAAGTGTTTGAATGTGTTGAACTCTGATTAAAATTCTGCTGGTTAAGCTGTGCCCAGGTCATGAGTCAACTCTGTGTCACTGTATTATTTAAAAGATTATTTAAAATAAGTTTAGTTTTACAGGTTACAAAGTACCCCAACTTTTGGTTAAAAAGGAGGAAACCATGAAACACCGATACTAATCACAACTCAACACAATAAACCCCCCCCCATACTTGGTTTGATCTATGACATCACTGATGATGTCAGCAAGAGCATAAAACCAGGAAGTGTTTTGCCGCCACCCCTTTAACACCTGAGAAAGTGTGGTGAGTATGTGATGTTGTAACAAAGAAACCAAACATTTAACTCAAGAAAACGAGAAAAAATGTATCTGTCTCGATTAAACCTGGAAATGTTGATAGTAACTGCAACAAAACTCTATGCTTAACACAAAAAAACGCAAGATAGTGTATGTTTGCAAAGTTACATATAAAGATGTGGCATTTTCACTTGTTTAGTTGTCTATGGTTGGCACAGTAAGGACGGTTGTGATCAGTTATCAGATTTGTTTGTTAAAACATGTATTAATTGAATGAATGGAATTAATTTTGTACACTTTCCAGTTAATGTTGCTATTTGACTAACACAGCCTTCTATGAGTCATTTAGCTTGTTTAGTTAGCTAAATTCATTTAACGTTTGAACACATTCTAAGTTAGAAAACTGAACTCTCTTCTTAACTTTAAAAATGTGCACATGTGTAGTCAATTTTACCAGTATGTAAACATGCAAACATACTTTGAGTTTATTTTCTATTTGGGACACAATGTGGTCCATATAGTGTATGTTTAAGAAGGTAAAGGATGTTGGTGATAACTGTGGTTTAAAAAGTTTCAGTTTCAATCAGAACAATGCACTGTTTTGAAGTTGCTGTTTACTCTCCCGATTTGGTGTGTGTGTACAGTGAAGACAACAGGAGAGCAAAGAGGGAAAGATGAGAGAAAGAACCAGGGACGCAACAGAAGCAGGTGATATACCAGCACCTTGTTAACATTAAAAAACAGTCCATATTAAGGGAGCCAACACAAAATGACTGACTGGGGAGCACTCATTTTTGCATACATTAAAATGAGCCTATTTTTGATGTAAAGTTGCACTTCAAATCACCATTTTCCTTGAAAAAGGTAGAGTGGACATCATCTGTCGTAGTAGGTATGGCCCTGCCTTCCTATTAGTAGTATTTTTACTTTCATAGTTCTCAAAAAACAACTCTATAGTACCCATTGGTAGTATTTTATTATTGTCCATGGACATTTATTGGCTCCTTTGAGTTCCTATCCTGATGGTTGAGTGTGCACTCTTTATTTATAAATTGGCCACTGTTGCCTCATCACTGGCAGCATGTACCTGCCTACAGAAATAGGCTTGCATCACAACAGGAATGGGAAGATTATATATAGATGTATTATCTAATTTGATCAGGTTTATTGCATGCAATCCAAATCAATGGGCGAGGTCACATCTCACTATGTCCAACTTTATACAGTCTATGTTGGTACAGTCTGAAAACAGCCTCACTGTAATTATCTTGCAAGTTAGGAATTTGCATTAAGTAATCATAGAATCTGTTGGTTGGTAATGTGTAATTTATTGGATATGACTGCTAATTAGCCTTCTAGTGGAAGTTGTAACTGAAAGGCGTCTTCTCTTTTGCAGGAATGTGAATAGGCGAAATGTTTTATTGTTAGCTGAATTAGTTTGAAAGGATTTCTTGCGACTTATAAAAAATGAGCTCAACTTAAAACCAAAATAAAGTCTAAGTTAAATTACATCTAAGTTACATAAATGTGCAAACATGATAAATGATAAAAAATGCTTTTTTATATTTCAAGAGTTAATTTCTGAGTTTCTTTTATTTACATATTGTATGTTTAAGTATAAAGACTGACTATGTGGGGAAGTGTGTTA
Organism: Scomber scombrus; assembly: GCF_963691925.1. Lineage (NCBI taxonomy): Eukaryota > Metazoa > Chordata > Actinopteri > Scombriformes > Scombridae > Scomber > Scomber scombrus. Next base: position 7,985,710 of record NC_084976.1, read on the forward strand.
AGTTTGTTAAAACATTACTCCCTGCTTAGTTTACCGAGCTCTTTTAAAATCCCTGTTTTTATCAGTGAGAGAGAGAGGGAGGGAGGGAGAGAGACAGAGGGAGATCATTGGTGCAGCTGTGTAAGTAAATAGTCTATGTATAATCAGGGTTTGACAAGTGATTTGAAGTTAAATACAACTGTGTCTGGAAGGTAAAACAGCTGTTTAGTTAATTCCATAAAGAAGAAAAAACATCATGAAGACAGTAAAATGAATATTCCAAACAAATCCATTCCAAATGACATAAAATGACCATGCCACCAAATTTCCAATCATTAAACAAAATTGGATGAATATGCCGTAACATCTGGGCATTTGTTCAAGGCGGCACTTGTGATGGCTACCAAGACGACTATGGCACATCTGTATAAGATCCAGGGTTCTCAAGCTGATATGGCACATACTGTATAACATGGGTTGTTTGCACTGTGCTGCTGTATGCATCAACTGTAGTTTTATGGCCGTTGAGAAAATGACATGGCGTCTATTGCAGTGTTGGCCAGGAGGCATGTAGACTTGGAAATGCACCATCCTGTTCCACAGGAACAAGCTCTGGGGATGCTTCTCTACAGTTGCACCTGGAAGGCTTCTGAATGTAGAGGTTATAATAAATGCAACACTTTTCTGAGACTTGGGAGAAATGTAATTCTCCAACAGGCAGAAAAATGCAAGCATAAAATCCAAGCTGAACAAGAATGGCTTCAAAATACATTTACTCTCCCCGAGGTGTCAGTCTGGGTTCAGATCTCTTTTCAGCATATGGTTTATGTATCAGGATCCTAGGTGTCATTGTTGTTTCATAGATTTTTTCCATATGCTCACTTAAATATTATCAGCAAAATAATTATGAATGAACATGCGTTTGTGGTTTAAAGATAAGGTGATGCTATACACCTGTATATTAACAAAATATGTGCTGATTTCAACCGTTAAAGCCATTAGTGGCTGTTAACACTGACATTGCAGTCACCAGCAGGCTCATGGGCCAGCAATGTTATTAATAAATGATTGAAATTGGGGATTTTTTTCAATCATAATGGGTATTTGATGATACTGAAATTACACTGTTTAGCAAAACACCTGTGACAATGTAGCTCTTATCTTATCAATAATCTTGCCTGCTATTGTGCTGCTCTCCAGAGAATTAATTTGGTTCAGCTGCAGGTTCCTGAGTATTATGAAACAACTGAAATTGTTGAAAATTAGGGCTAATTATTCCATTTGAGTGCTTGTAATTGTATCCTTTAGACTGAGCAAAAGATATTCAACAGGGTTTCCCTTTCTTTGGTGGAGGATTTTCTACCTAGGTCAAAAAAGTGCAACTCAGTCATCTGCGAGGCGTTCTCTCTGATGCTCCCTCCACAGAGGCAGAAAGGATATAAATATCAGATACTACAGTGTTTTATCACAAAGTTTGTGTGGAAGTGACGTTTGAGCAATGGATGCACACTCAACAGATCATGAGGATACTCATGACGTATGCTTCTTTCTTAAAAGGTCTGCTTTCCATTGTGAGTAACCTCTTTTAACTGTGTGTCAAATGTAACTCTTGTGTTGAAGCATTTATGTCACACAGACTAGGAGAGAAAATCCCCAGTACGAGATGTTTGATTTATTTTTTTTAAATAGGTTTATATTGAAATCACCTCAAATGTAAGAGAATTTATCCTCATCTTTTATCAGGTCAAGAGAACTGGACAAACCTTGATTTACAGTTGATTTATTGAATCAATTGTACAGAAAATATGTCTGTTTTCCTACTAGTCTTACCCATGATCTTTATAAATCCTATAGAAATAAAAATATAAATGTTTTTCAGTGAAAAATGTATTAGATATTCAAAAGATATTAATACCACATTGGAAGAAATGAATCAGTCTGAAAACAGCCTCACTGTAGTTAGATTGCAATTTATGCATTAAGTAATCATAGAATCTGTTTATAGTTAATGGGTTGTAATGTGTCATTTATTTGATATGCCTGCTAATTAGTCTTTTTATGGAATCTTTATATACTGTTTTTTGATTGTTGGCTGAATTAGTTTGAAAGGTTTTATTTGGACTTTATTGGGACTCCTTAAAAAAAATGAGTGCAACTTAAAACCAAAAGTTACATAAATGTGCAAATATAACAGATGGTAAAAAGGCTTTTTTTTAAATTTCAAGAGCTATTGTCTGAGGTTCTTTTATTTACGTACTGTATGTTAAAGTATAAAGACTGTTTTGTGACTGTGTGGGGAAGTGGGTGTTTGTTAAAACATTACTCCATGCTCAGTTTACTGTTTTTTACTATCCCTGTTTTTATCAGTACAAGAGTGAAGCAGAGAGTTAAAAGTCACCAACAGGAGAGCATAAAGAGAAAGATAAGACAAACACAAGTCCAGCAAGATAAACAGGTGACCAGAGGCCTGTACTACGAAGCTGGATTAACATACCCGGGATATCTCGCCGTTACCTGGGTTGATTTACCCAGACATTCACAATCCTGATAAACGGTACTACAAAGCTGGTTAACAACTCGGTAATTCGACCCAGGGTTTTCCAATTTTGATTGGTGCGCGTTCACATAAAAGGGGTGGTGTTTGCATAGTCTGACCAATTGCAAAACATGGAGAAACCCTGCAGAGCAGCCTACTTTACCATGGAGGAGCAGACAGTTATTATTCATAAATATGAAGAATGCAAACACATCATCCAGGCCAAAAGCAAAACTGTTGCCACAGCAAAAGCCAGGAAGGAATGCTGGCAGAACATTGCCGACTCTTAATGCGTAAATTCGTGACACAATATTAATTCATCGGACAATATAAACAGACAGCACTCTGATCATTCAATTTCACTTTATTACGGCACAGACGTTTCGGGCAGAGCGCTTCCTCAGTGCCCTTCCTTTGGTTGCGACATTAAGTTTAATATTCAACATTCATTTGACATTCAAAATACAAAACTATTTTGCACTTCAACCATTTGAGTGAATGATGTCAAACCAACTGTATAACATACAGAATAATATCCCTCATGTGCCTCAAGGATTATTTTTTTAAATATAAATTTTGTCAATTAAAAAATATGAATAAAATTCTGCTTTTCTGCACTTTTGCAGCGATTACTCTCAAGATGTTCTTATTGAGACTTTTTGTCAGGTTTCCTGACAAGTTGTGAAACTGGAGTGGTGGTAAGGTTATTTATTTATTTTAATTGTTAAAAAATTGACAAAAAGATATATTTGAAAAATAAGCCTTGACACATGAGGGATATTAGTCTGTATGTTATACAGTTGGTTTGACATCATTCACTCAAATGGTTGAAGTGCATAATAGGTTTGTATTTTGAATGTCAAATGAATGTTGAATATTGAAAAAACTTAATGTCGCTTGAAAATCTGTACCTTTCGGATTGTTTTATCCTCTCACGATCCGTGCACCAATGTGGACAGGATCTTCTATGAATGAGCAGGCCATTTTCTAAGAGAACTGATTGGTCAGGAGGTGGTGCTTTTATATTCGTTGATCTCTTATCCATAACATAACCTGCTCTGGAGCAGGTTAGCCGTTCAGCTTAAGTTACCATGGCGATTTACCCCGGTAAAAAGTGAACCAGCGTCGTAGGACGGAAAACCCAGGGTTAACCCTGAAGTTACCTCGATAAGAGAAGATCCAGCTTCGTAGTACAGGCCTCTGGACCAATGGGATATCAAAGTGCAACAGAGGCAAACACTAAAGGTCATTTTCTTCTTTTTATTGGACTTATTTTTCTGGCTTTATTTCCTGAAATTTGTTTCAAAATGTGTCAGCCTCTGATTTGTATCATGCATGATAACTCATTGTGGTTATTTGACTTAAGGTGCTGGTTCATTATGAATCTGTTTATCTCCTAGTCTGTGTGACATTAATGCGTAAACAAGAGTTACATTTCACACATAGTTAAAAGAGGTTACTCACAATTGACAGCAGAAATATACTTCATGAGTTTCCTCTCTCAATCTGTCAAGTATGCATCCATTGTTAAAACAGCACTTCCACACATTATATTACACTTTATTGTGATAGTACACTGTAAAATCTGTAGATATTTAATCCACATTAAATAAATTCAGATATTCACAACCACAAGTACAATTAAAAGTGGTAAAACTGCTTTGACACAAAAGCATTACATTAATATTTAGCTGTAGCTGTGGGGATCCCAGACTGGAGACGGAGACAGTGCACATATATAAACGTTGCTGTTAATGTGCCAGAGTTAGCCAAAAAGCTATTTTTCATCTGTAGTCCATGGACAGATGTGACAGAGTCAATAATCAGGTGCACCACATTCCGCATGCAGGGTCTGGCGCGAGCAGTGGCAGCAAAAGCGGCAGTCTGTGGGGCTGCTGCGACGCTTATTCCTTTTATACGGCATCTATGTGAAAGAGAAGAGATCTGAGCAAATTGTTTCTCTCCAGCATTATCATTTATTCTGTTCATCCTTTCTGTTTCTGTGGAGGGAGCATCAGAGAGAACGCCTTGCAGTGGAAAAAACACCCACTCACATTTGAATTAGCTCAAGATAACTAGCTCACTTCAGTCAAAATTAAAGTTAGTTGAGTTAAAGTTAAATGAACATACCTTCCATGAATCTATGAAGTTCATTGGGAATTGCTTTCTCGAATTTTCCTCCTGCTCTTCCACCTGTTAATAAATAGTGCACATATAAGAACGTCTCAGCAACTTTCATCTCTAATAAGCAAATTAAATTATTTAAATGTTCTTACTCCATCAAATGGGACAGCAGAGCTCTCCTGAATGCAAATAAAGGTCAGGGCAATGGCTACTGCAATGGCAATGCTCAATTTCTTCATCTTATTAGAGATTGAGAGGTTAAGTTGTTACTCCAGATTTCTTCAGATCTTTTTGTGTAATGCTTGTCAGCTGTTTCTAGAGTTGTTTGAGTTTGCAAATTGGTGTTATTTATACTCATTTGATTCACTGCTGACTCATCACCGGCATCACTGACCTGCTTCCAGGAATGGACTTTGCATCTGGCTGTGGATTATGTTGTCTGTTGCACAACAAATCAACCTTGAACTTTAACTTAAACTAACTTAAAACAAATTTATATAATGTATTTGATTCTTCCTGAGAGAAATAGGACAGAACCTTTGAAATCCTCACAGCAAGGTACAAGATTGAATATGTTCAGCTATTGCACAGATGACTGAGTTGCACTTTTTTGACCTAGGTAGAAAATCCTCCACTAAAGAAAGGGAAACCCTGTTGAATATCTTTTGCTCAGTCTAAAGGATACAATTACAAGCACTCAAATGGAATAATTAGCCCTAATTTTCAACAATTTCAGTTTTTTCATAATACTCAGGAACCTGCAGCTGAACCAAATTAATTCTCTGGAGAGCAGCACAATAGCAGGCAAGATTATTGATAAGATAAGAGTTACATTGTCACAGGTGTTTTGCTAAACAGTGTAATTTCAGTATTCTCAAATACCCATTATGATTGAAAAAAATTCCCCATTTCAATCATTTATTGATAATATTGCTGGCCCATGAGCCTGCTGGTGACTGCAATGTCAGTGTTAACAACCATGAATGGCTCTAACGGTTGAAATCAGCGCATATTGTTAATATACAGGTGTATAGCATCACCTTATCTTTAAACCACGAACGCATGTTCATTCATAGTTATGTTGCTGATAATATTAAAGTGAGCATATGGAAAAATCTATGAAACAACAATGACACCTAGGATCCTGATACATAAACCATATGCTGAAGTTAGATCTGAACCCAGACTGACACCTCAGGGAGAGTAAATGTATTTTGAAGCCATTCTTGTTCAGCTTGGATTTTATGTTTGTATTTTCTGCCTGTTGGAGAATTACATTTCTCCCAAGTCTCTGAAAAGTGTTGCATTTATTATAACCTCTACATTCAGAAGCCTTCCAGGTGCAACAGTAGAGAAGCATCCCCACAGCTTGTTCCTGTGGAACAGGATGGTGCATTTCCAAGTCTACATGCCTCTTGGCCAATGCTGCAATAGACACCATGTCATTTTCTCAACAGCCATAAAACTACAGTTGATGCATACAGCAGCACAGTGCAAACAACCCATGTTATACAGTATGTGCCATATCAGCTTGAGAACCCTGGATCTTGTACAGATGTGCCATAGTCGTCTTGGTAGCCATCACAAGTGCCGCCTTGAACAAATGCCCAGATGTTACAGCATATTCATCCAATTTTGTTTAATGATTGGAAATTTGGTGGCATGGTCATTTTATGTCATTTGGAATGGATTTGTTTGGAATATTCATTTTACTGTCTTCATGATGTTTTTTCTTCTTCATGGAATTAACTAAACAGCTGTTTAACCTTTCAGACACAGTTGTATTTAACTTCAAATCACTTGTCAAACCCTGATTATACATAAGTGAGTCAAGATTTAATTTTTAAACATTTTTAAATGTAAGGGCTACATACATTTTCTTTTCTTTTTTTTTTTTCTCAAGAAAAAATATTGGTGGTGTAATCCCGGGTTTTCCAAGCATATTTGTTTTGGCATTTCTTTACATATACTCTGCTATCAGTATTCTTGCCAAACACGTAACAGCAGCGCAGTGTACTCTGTGTACTCACATAAGCTGGCACATATCACTCTACCACTCTCTCCTGGCCTTGGGCATTGACTCCATCTGTCCCAGTTTCAAATTCATCCTATATTTTTGTTTTTGTCCATTTCCTCCTCCACTGTTCCTTTCTTTTCCTACCAGCTTTATACTTAACAAATTAACGCAATTTATAACAACTTAATTGCTACCAAACCCAACCACTTATCTAGTCATTGCGCCTCTCAGACAACAACCTCAAATACCACACTTTTCTGCAATGCACTTTGAAACTAGACAACAACCTCTTGTTTTGATCATTCTTCCCAAACTTTGTGTGCTTTTCTCTATCAGCACAAGCTTTTGTAATGCGCTACGATATTTTGTCCGCCAATCGTAGTTTTCCTCCATTCTGCTCTCCCTCCTTCCTTTCCTCTCCATGCGTGGCAGTAGGTACCACAGTCTTGAATAGTGAGACGTCTTGACACAATACTGGGAACCTTGCCAAAGCATGTGTAACACAGGAAGAAAATCCAATGGGAGACCATTGTAATTAGTCCAATAAATGTTTTCACTTGGATGTATTAGAGACAAAGCAGGGCTTATTACGGCGCACATAGGTTTTATTGTGAGAGCTTGTAAGCGGATGATGTCTTCTGCACAGAGTCAAAGGGCACTGCTTTTCTGTGGCAATGAAACAATTTAACAGGAGCCCTTACTCTAACAAAATCTGTACTCCGCTACCGTGTACGCAAAAGAAACTGTTAAACTGCTTCTCTATTTCCTAATATGAAAATGTAATAAAAACATCAATATACATAGCTTTTTTATCTTTTTCCACTAACCAGCATAAAAGATATGGGGACGGATATAAAACCAAACTGATAAAAAACAGATACCACTGCACAGGCATGCTGGTTTTCTGCTAAGTCACATGGATGCTCATAACTTTCATTAACACTGTGACATAGCACTGATGCTTGCTAGACAGGAAGCTGAACAGTATGGCTGTTTAAATAGGATTATAGAGCTTATGAAACTGTTATATGCTTCTCATTAATAAACAGGCGGCAGGGCAAGTCAATTCACATATTATATGCCCAGAAGATCATTTTGTAACGTGTACTACCTCCAGTTCATAGATGCAAGCAGACACACACAATCCCCAGTTTAATAGTCTGGGGCCGCCAGTCAAGGCCCTGAAGGCTCATGCGATAGATGTGGCTTTCCAGAGGGTGTCGGTTGGGGGCTGGAGGGAGCAGAAAGGGGGTCAGGCGCATTCACCACTGGGTGTCGGCCAGCCTAAATTGCTGCCACATGAATGGCTTGTGCACTTGTGATTAAGAAAATACAGGGATGGAGATGTAGGAGTTGGTTTCTAATCCAGATAGGTAGGAGCACTGCATGGCTAAATAGAGAATAAACATGGATACCTAAAGTGGGGTGATTTGGGTGTGCGATATGACACTGTTGAGTGATACAAGAGGCCATTGGCATTGTGGTCAACCATGTGGTCAACTCTACAAAGCATCCAATCAAAGAGTTTCCATTGGTCTCTAATTTGCTTTGACCGTGTCCTGTGTTCGTTAATTAAGCCACAGCATAGCTGGTCAGACTCAACAGCTTCTTTGCGGTTTTTCTCTCCTTCCTGGGAGGTGATATATATATCTAGCTGTCTTGTGTGGCGCTGCGGGTAAGTTGTTTTGAGGTGACAGAGCTGTCTGTTGCGGCCTGCTCGGTCGCAATCTGTCATGCTTGTAAAAATGTTTGCGAAGTGAAAAAGCCAGAAAACTTGTGGTCTTGTGCCAAAAAAAGGGTCTTCACTCAATCTCGGCGCGTAATGACAGAGCAACACATGGATTGCGCTCAGTGACAGTCCCATGGATGTCGGTCCACGGTTGGCGGAGTTGCTCGGTGTCTGCTTCTCAGTAGAAAGCCAACTTTTTCATATCCTTTATCAAGCTTTTACAGCAAAGAGTAAACATCTGTGGAGGAAGGACCTAATTCGTGCAATACCCATCTTCTGTCTAGATCTCATTAAATTTACCTAGACTACAATTAGCATGGAATCTTAATTTGCCTGGAAAGTTAATTAATCCATATAACTTTCAAGACAGACTCGTAAAGACCAACACTCGTATAGCTGTAATACATTATTGGAGACATTTGCAATGGAAATGCTTACTCTTCCAGCCACCCAGGAGTATTTGGTAAGCAAAATGGCCTTTTCAACACCGCATCTTGTCCCCTTTTCAAATTCTCAACGCCCACCACTTATTCCGAGCTGGCGGTCAAAATGAGACACACTGGAAATTGCTCCTGTTTTATCCATGTCGCTTTACACCCAGCTCTTATAACGTAACGTGGCAAGCATTACACGATGAGGGACTAATGATATATTTTCTCAGCTGGAACGTGGGAATTGCACCGCGGACCCGAAACAGTGTCGAGTCTCAGTAAACGAGTGTGTGTGTGAATGTAGTGTGTGCGGCTAAGTGAAATGTGAAAAGCTTGCCAGAGCTGTGTTGGCTCGGGACCCATAGGGAACCCGTTATATTGCACAGTGGGGGATAGAGCCACAGGAGATACTGAACCTATGGGGAAAGGAAGCCCTCTGTCAGCGAGAAGTCAGCGAGGATCACTGAAAACCCAGACTTCACCCTCTGACAGCTCGGAAATATCCATTTTAATAAGGGGGAAAAGTGGATTTGGCCAGACATCTTCGTTCCTCCCATGGAAACTCATCTGTCCTGGTGTGAGGCGACACCCTCAGTGACTCTTAACTAAAGGGTAGCGCATAGCAGACTTCTGCGGACCAGTAGGCCCCACAGAATGTATCCACAATGTGGCCCTTTGGTTTCTTTGAAAATGAAATCACTTCAAATGCACTTTGGATGAGCTCTTCTTATTACTGTAGGTTGTCTAAAGTGCTACAAATTAGCAGTTTTTTGTCTCTTTGTGTTTTAAACTACTGTTTGTTTTTTCCACTGCTGAAATGACGTGGGAGGTCAAAGCTTCAAGTCTAGTAACAGCTGATCTCATATGAAATCTCAACTCTTACCTGCTGATTGACTTTCTAAGTTGTGAGAGTGAAAGGAAATATGGGGAGAATGGGTTACAGATAAAACACGCAACACAGATTCTAAGTTTTAAATCATGTTACTGTTTTGCAACTGAAGAGCGAGACAATATTGAAGTTAAGGCTGACTGGAAATGACAACCAGCAGCTGATCAATCAATAACCTTTGTAAACTCTTATTTGCAGTCTTGTATAACACATAGCATTTCCCTGGATGCATCATTTGGGCTAAAAGCAAACAGAACATGTTTAGAGAAACAGAACTAGCAATAGCCCTTTCAATAACTTGTACCATTTCTTTAAATACTTGGAAATTGAGCAATATACTTGTTACAAATAATGACTTCTTTGATGGTCGCTTAATATGTTTCTTCCAAAGATTCATTCAATTAGGAACTGCAAAAATATGCACAAAGGCTTGAACTCTACATTGGTTAACTTAAATTTAAATGTTTAAGAGAGCCACATTACCTTTTTTATGATTTTGATTATAATGGGGTCTCATTTAAAACACATGGATGTAGTAATATTCAGCAGCTGCGCAGCTCTGCCTCTGGGGCATTCTTTGTTCAGCAAGGAGGAAGGAAAAAAGGGAAAAGGAAAAGAAAAACTTCCACATGCTAACATTTACACAGTGATTTCTTTTAATTGCACTCTACTTTTTAATTTGCCCTGAACTAATGCTTTTAAAAGTGGGACTGGAGGTATTTTATTGAAGTCATGCCTAGTGCCGGACCAAGTTTTCCTGATTGCCGTGGCCTTGTAGCCTGGCTCTTTCCTACCTGACAACCTGCGTTATTCTTTTTAATTTGCTATATCAAACATGCCACACAGCATTTGGACTTGGAAAGGCGAAGGGAACACACTGACTGGGTGAGCTTCCTCCAGGGTCCCTTCTTCAAAGGGTTGTGATATATTAACGTTCCTTGTACTGGGTGAGCAGCTTAGTCGAAAATAATCATGTTCAAAAGTGGGGTGGAATTGGAAACTCGGGTGGCCTAATATGTTTTAAAAAAAAAAAAAAAAAGGATGGGGAAAAAGAAAGAAGTTAAACAGATCCTAATCTAAGTAGCCACAGGGCAGGCGTAATATTTAGATAAACACTTCCAGCCAAAATACAGCATCTGTCAAACCAGTGAAAGCACACGCAGGGTTGATGAGCTGCTTGTAAATGTTCCTACAATATGTCATTAAAACACATATAAAGCAAATCAGCCACACTCAATCTAAACATTTCAGAGTCTAATAGTGTAATATTACAACTTGTGACATTTTCTCCACTGATTAAAAAAAAAACACCCATGCCCTGATGAGAGAAACAACAGTGAGTTTTCACTCTTGATATTTTTATATATATATATATATATATATATATATATATAGTTGCTCTGGCTTTATATCTCTTCTCAGTGATCAGAAGGAAAATAAGCCTGTATCTGTCTTCCAGTGTTATACTGTACCTTCATAAAGACACAACCAGGGCAAACCAAATGGAGTCACGTTTGCAAGGTTAATTGCAAAAAAATACATTAAAAAGGACTGTTTAGCCAAGCATTAGGTATGGCCTTCACATGACCCCCAGAACTACTGTTTTTCTTTATCTCAGTCACTTACAAGAACTCAGTTTTATGTTCAGAAATTTAAACTTAACACTACATGTTCTCACAGCACTATATTATGTGTTTTATGTGTGTGTGTGTAGTGCTTAAACCACTGCAAACCACCAGCAGTTTGCAGATATACTCTCTAGCTATTATGTTGTTTACCAGTGTCAGAGGTGCCAGCCAGTAAAACCTATATTTAAAAGTGACGACCTACCAAAAAGTAATTATCCTCGATATTTTGCTCTGATTGACATCTATTTCTACTGCACCAGTGAATCAACCTTTACAAAATATGCATTTGCTGTTCTAGCCGGTTGTAGCCTGATAAGGCTAGGATTGAGTATTTTACTGGCAGATTTCAGTATTTATTTATTTAAAAAAAAATACATGATGTATTTAAATTTGACATTTAGATCAGCAAATGTAAATACACCAACTAGAGCTGCAGGCAGGTATACTAGGGTCCAAGCAGCTTATGCAATTTATAGTCAGAGGCATGCAAATTTGAGGCGAGCTGTTTGTGTGTGTGACCCTTCAGGCTGAGCAACGATCTGCTCCAGCTTTTGCGCCATGAGGGTTATGACTCTGTCTCACCAGGAAACGTCTCTCAATAAATCATTTTTCATTTCACTGGGAAGTGAGGTTGGGGTACTTGGAGTCCTAACCCCAGAGTCTCTAAAAATTCTGCCTGAAATTAGAAAATATATTTATGGAAAGCATATTCTGTGCTGTTGCAATTACTACTAGCAGAATCTTCAGAACAATAATGTTGGTACAGTATCCTGCCTCAAAAACTCACGAGTATGTCTGGTGTATCTTTGTGCATAAATAAGCCTGTTTGTACTACATACTATATTGTGTATTTTATGATGTCCTTCATCATGCAGCCCCCATAATATTTGCAGATCTGGATGGAGGGGGGTTAACACTAAGACTGACTCTGTGGATGTTGTTTTCCTGCTGAATCTGCTGCTCAGAATAAACACAAACACTTCATTAGAGGGGTAAATGGAAAAGTGAGTGTTTATGATCCCAATTACCACCTTTGCTTTAGTACCTACTTTAATCATAGCCATATCCTTCTTTCTCACTAAACACTACAAAGCCTCCCACTACAACACCACACACTCACACACATAGACGCTCACACACAGACACAAATAAAACTAAGCAAGAACTTAAGCAGTTTATTTGTTTCCAACTGCCATGCAATGTGGAAAGACACGTTTTACATTTTTGCTGTCATATTTTTGATCAAATATGATTTAGTTTATTTGCAGGCTGTGAATAACTCACCTTTATCATGTTTCATCAATCATAATGCAACTCTTGACAGTACATCCACATGAAATATTCTTTAAAAGGGTAATAGTTTAAAGGGGCTTTCCTTTTCGGGGCCTGCTCTATGGAGACTAGCTCACACGTCAAATAACCTGTGGCACAAAACCTTTCGCCATGATGATCATCATTATAGTTAATCACCATTCATTTCCAGTTTCACAAGAGCCCACAAGATCAAACATGGAGTATTTTGAGCATTTTCTTATGGCATGGTGTGGAACAACATTTTGAGAATAATTGAAACAATATGCTGCATATCAACACTTACAGTTATTGAACCTTTACCGCAGTTTGAAGATATTGTGATAATGATGCAAGCTTGTTTTCTCTTTGTTGTCGCCACAGTTAACTGGCGCTGCAGCTCGGCCGGTTATATGACACGCCAGCAACACCATCTTGTGGACATGACAGGTAATCTCAGTCACCGACAATGGGGACGCAAGCAGGGTCTGTGCTAGTACAGTTGTACCTGTTGTAAACAACTGTTTCCCTAAAACCCTCAGAAATAAAACAACAAGCAACTGCAGTCTTCGCTTTAACAATGGCTGCAATCTGATTCTGTGGTTGCATCAAAACTGACATGAAGACGTTTGCGGCAGGGAGCTATAACACTCTTGCTAGGGCGCAACAAGAACAGGGCTGCCCCAGTCACTTGAAACCTCTACAATACATTACCCAAAAAAACGTTTCCCTCCATTTATGGCCAGCGTTTGATTTGTGGTTTTTGTCTCAGAGACGCATTTACTGGATTTGATACATCTTTAGTTTTTAGCATGTTTCTTATTTCACTGAGTCCTCCTTTTTTTCATGTTGTGCACGCCAGCAATGAGGGTTCGACTGCTCTATGGTGAGATGCGACAGTTCAAACACACTGTGGTTCATTAAAGACATCCTGTTGGCTTCCAGAGGGAAAAACATCCCGAGCAGCCTACTGTTGCTCCAATCTGCCCTCTAAACCCACGCTGGCCAGACCACATCAGCAATGGAGCTGGAAATCACAGGACGACCGTGGTCAACCATACGCACAATACCATTTCCATTTTGTAATTTTTTCCCCCCCGTGTATAGTGTTCAATAGCTGGTACAGTATTGAGTGTTGCCCCAGGATGCCGGTAAGCTGTGCAGATGGCGTTCTGTGATGTTTAATGTCACGTTTGTAGTGGCAGGACTGTCACAGCGGCCTCAAATACGGATGAATTAAAGCTTGACTTTCCTGTACTTCACACAATGCTGTATTTTTATTTAATGAGACAGATTGTGTTTAAAGGGAATGTAATAAGAGGGAACAACCACTGGCTGTAACTAATGGCATTCAGACAGAGGAAACATGCATCTCAGGCATTAGAAGGAGAGCTTTGGTTGGAGTAAGTCATGTTGTAATGAGCTGAAGGAGTCACCACCTCAGTTGACTCATAGGAAGAAAGTTGATAGCTGAGGTTAGGTCAGAAATTGCTGGGTTCAGAGAGGAAACACAAAGAGGAAAAAAAAGAGAAAGAAACGGAGAATTGTGAATGATCAACAGCATCTGTTGCCCTCGTTGTGGACGGTTAAATTGGACATTTATTTAGGGAACCGTGGTCACAGTTGTTGAGAAAATAAACCTGTAAAGATACACTTATTTCACATTACTCTTGTATAACTCGTGAATAGCTTCAATGTCATTTAAATCCAGCATATACACCTGTTGTCTCACATCAGTAATAAGGACATTTATACATTTCCATCCAGTTCTCTGTTGGGTTTTTTTTTTGGGGGGGGGGATGCTGGCTCTTTACTCCAGTAGAGTGGATAAGAAATGAAACAATCTTATTTAAGGGGAATTTAAACCACATGAATCACTCTGGGGAATTCAGCCTTTTGATAAACATAAACCCCAATTTTTAATGGAACAAATGTGATTGACAGTTAAATGAATACATTAAGTCACTGCATTTAATATTTGGTTTCAAACTGGTTTGAATCACCAACCAACAAGCATCTTCCCTGTTGATGCTCTGACAGCTTTACTTTTTTTTGCTTCTTTTGGGGGGGATATTCTCCTTTTTTCCACATGCATGAAACATGCTCATTGGAACCATTCCACATTGTGTTCTAAAAAACTGGCTTTTGTAGTGTTTAATATGGATTTGGACACCTTCAGAGTCAGCATTTTACCCTCACAGTTATTCTTTCATTTTAACGTGCTAGTCTCAAAGTAGCCAAAACCCTGCATATATTTCAATAAGCAACTCATTTGTTCTGTTTGTCTTTATCCTCACTTTATACATTTTACTTGTCGGGTGATACACTTCTTCCTAAAAAGCAACAAAATACAAATAATAATAAAATTTGTTTGCTTTCTATGGTATAGACCTTAATGTCACTGTCCAAACACTGACAGACTGCGCTGTATGTCATGTTTAAAGGTGCTCTTCCATTGTACCGTCAGTTGTCATTTTACATCGTGTAACACCACATTGAATATAACTGAAAAACTGTTTAAAAAATGACTAAACAGGTAGCACAAATGGAGTGACAGTTTCCTACTCAGTGACCTCACATTTTCAATTGTTTAAAGAAAGCACAAAACGGTACATTACCTCTGCAAATGCTGTGTGAGTAAATCCTCTAAACAGTATAGGCAGGGGCTCAGTTAAACAACTTGAATGAGTTTGTGTTCATGCGTGTGTGTGTGTGTGTGGTGCAATACAGTAGCTGTGTACCCAGGGCCCTTGTCCAAACAGCTGGTACCCATCTGTTTCTTCTTCTACTCCTGCGGCCTGTGGCTCAGGGAGTGAGGTGCACTGGCATGCGGTGTCTGGGTCTGGACCAATAGTGGGGAGGTATGCGCTGCAGGAGTGTGCGTGTGTGTATGAATGTGGTTTATGGCGAGCCAGTGCTCCTGTGTGTATATGTGGTTTCGCACTCAACTCGTGTGTGTGTGTGTGTGTGTGGACTTGTGGGTGTATGGCCATGTGTGTGCGGATTATGCATGTTTGTGTGTGTGTGTGCATCTGGCCAGAGCTGCATCCTGCATGCCTGTGTGCTGTGACTGTGTGTGTGTGAGTGTGTTTGGTGGTTAGTAATAATTACATTATATATCCACTTTAATATTGTTGATACACAGTCATACTTTACAGCAAACATATCTCAAAGTGCTCTGCTGCCCTCTTATTGCCTGCGCAAACTCTCCCATGATGCAGTCTGCTCCAAAAGTGACTCATTGCGGAGAAGCGTTCAGTCTTTCCATTAATTGTTTATGTAAATCATATAGACTGAACATAACGTTTGCCATAGCTTTCCAGATTTCCATCATTACTTTATGGCTTTATTGCCGTGATCGCTGTCTGAAAATATGCGCCTTCCATCACACAAACACATAAAAAATAAGTCTTATGATGCTTTAAACAGAAAAAGGCTCATGGTGGCTAAGGTGGTATTTCCGTTGGGTAAGGAAGTAGATGCCTGGAGAATGTTGAGTGCTTGAGGAATAGGATGATCTTCATTGATGTGGCAAAAGTTATGTCTGAGGCTTTGTGGATAAAACAGTTTCTTCCGATTGGTTTAATTAGACTGTTCTCATGAGGAATCAGTCAAATAATGCATGACCTGCCTTGAACTCAATCCCACTTTTAATAGAATTAGGACATTTTTTAATACCTCCAGTAGAGGGCATTGTTGGTCTTGTAATCATTTCTGGCAGTTGCAGGTGAGTGTGTGTTTCGAGGGTATGTATTCCATTGGAAACTTAGACAATGTCAGTATGAGTATGAGCAGTTGCAGACTTTTGCGATCCATCTAACCTACTCAGTCTGCACCCATATGATGCATTAATCTTACAAGTCTTCCACAGTGAGCAATAACAATAGGTCTTAGATTTCGAGGGGGTGCTGTTCAAATGGGATGGGGGTCAGGTCAGTTCTTTCTGCAGGGACTCAACCTAGTATGGTCTGACTTAAGTTGGCACCTTTCTCTACATGCCTAGTTCAGTACTAAACTGGGATGATTCAGCTCTTTGGACACAGGGAGACACCTGACCACTGCTATTTTGAGTTAAGTTACTTGGTCCAGCATTAGAATATAAAGAATACACAAAAAATCAATACATATGTTTCCAGGAGCTTTTGTGAATTTAGGTATTAGCCTTTGAATCAAATAGTGGCTGATTTCTGTGCACACAGGAAGAGACGTGTAAATACAGGGCTGATGCAAAGATATGAACAGTTGTAGAAGGAAATGTCCAATAGAGCAATTTGGTTCTGTTATTGCTTTGGCAAGACATGAGACTTATGGGCCAAATAAAGACTTCAGGCTGGACAGAATGCAGAGTGAAAAGATGTAAATGGTTGCGAGGATTTCCCCCAAACAGATGAGAAATGTGAATGGATGACAGAGAAGGCCCAAAAATGGGTAAAACGCTTAAGCTGCACAGGTGTCTGAAATATGGGGATAAAGACAAAAGGTGGCAGATTGTTCCGAAACTTGCTAAAATGAGCCAGGTGGAAGGCAGTTTGTAAAATGAGCAAAATTAAGTACCGTGGATGTGTTACCTGCAAAGTGCATACAAGCGTAAAGTGTTCAGATGATAGGGAAAGAGACAGAGCAGCAGATGATAGAGAAAGAGATAGCAGCAGATGATGGAGAAAGAGATAGCAGCAGATGATGGAGAGCGAGAGAGAGATAGATAGAATAATAATACAATTACATTTTAATTTACCTGTTCATCAAGTGCCTCAAGGAGAATCTTCAAGTCTTCAGAATCGGCTCGGTGAGGCAGCACAGCATTAAAAATTCCAGTACATTCTTACGATCCTCCACACAGCTGTGCACCCTTCTTCAACCCTCTACTCTACTTTAGCTCTGATGTCTGCAAAAACCTCAATGTGGAATGTACAGAGTTACTGTTAACTCACACCATGGGATTTGTAAACATTCACCCGTGGTGTTTGGATTAATTATCTGAAGTAGTTTCATTTAGAAACATAACAAAATGAAAAACTTGATTTACCTGTTGTTTTCCAGGAAGAGACCTGGCCTTCTATCCCTAATCTGGAAGAGTGATGCATCTTTAACAATGTATTTCCTTCTTATGCAGAACGTGAGGTCCATTTTCATTTTAATCATGGCCATGTTGGCATACTTTTTCTTCAGCTCCTCAACAAGGCTGACTCTCTCCCTCTCCAAATCCCTCTGCATTTAGTCCATCAGGGTAATTAAGTATGAAGTTTATTTCTGCCCTTCTCGGTCTCTTGATGCCTCTGACTCTGAGCATTTCTGCTCTTCCTGTTGATATTGACTTCTTCACAGCCTGCAGAGTGCAATTTCTGGTGATAATTCCCCATTTAAAATTTTCAAGCTCATCTTCCAACCTTGATATCCCAGACTTGGCCCTGGTTCTCTCAGACATGGCGCTTTTCAATCAGGCCACAGGCAACCTTTTGAAACTCATGGTCTGTGGGATATGCCCTATACATTGCTTCTGCAAGTCTACTTAAAATCTCAATCCGCATGTCACGTGTTACATTGAGCAAGGTGGAGTTCTTCTGATATTCTTCACTTCCTCTTTTTTGATGCGTCATTCAAACTCGTAGGAGAAAGACGGAATGGTGAAGGTTACTGCCTACTGCTTTGTACGCAGAGTATGAAAGGAGTAACTGTACGTTCAGACCGAAAGAGTACAAAGCATGCGGAAGTCATTCACTTTCTATTGGGAGCCAGGCGGAAAAAGCAGGAAAAAAAAAGAAGTTACAAATGTTTTAACTTTTTATGACGCGCCAGAGCGCACAAAGCGGATAGCCATGCAATAACAATGCAATGGTAATGTCTAGATCTGCTGACGTCCCTTGGTCAAGTGGGTCCCAGCGAAACAACCCGCGTAACTTGGGTTCCTACCAAACATTCGTTCCGAAATGGCGCTGGAGATATTAATATCTGCCGTAGCAGGAGAGCCTGTATTGTACGACGTCTCACTGTTCAGTTACCGAGACCAATTACAGAAGGCCGATGCATGGAAGAGGGTCGCTGAAGCAGTTGGTTTGTCTGGTGAGCTTTTAAATGTGTAATATGTTTGTAATAAAGGAGAGAAAATATTGCATACTTGCTTTCCCCGCCATAAAAGTTGCCGCCAGTTTCGTTCATTCATTGGTCCTTGCATACGGCATACACACAGTGTCATCTCCCATTCCCTTTAATATCCAGAAGCACTGTCACTTTAGAGATTGCTATTATAACGGCGCATTTGACAAGCAATGCTGATGGTGTGTGTGGCTGTGCGTAATGGCACTGCGCTCTGTGCTGCATCTCAGAGGCTGCAGACTTA
The DNA here is from genome assembly GCF_963691925.1 of Scomber scombrus. NCBI lineage: Eukaryota > Metazoa > Chordata > Actinopteri > Scombriformes > Scombridae > Scomber > Scomber scombrus. Next base: position 8,004,670 of record NC_084976.1, read on the forward strand.
TCAACATATCAGTCCTACAGTATAAACAGCTGTGGATAACAGACACTGTAAGAATCACCACGCTCATTTTTGCTTTTGAGGGTTGTGTGTTGTCTATTCAATAGAAATTGAGTGCAAGAAGAAGTGGAAGTATTTGAGGGATCAGTTCAGGAAAGAGAGGAAGAAGGAGAAAGAGAGGAGAAAGAGTGGTGCAGCGGCATGCAAGGCAAAGGCATGGCGTTATTGCAATGTAATGAGTTTTCTTGATCCTTTCCTGGAGGAGCGCTGCACCTCCAGCAACATGGAGGGGGAGGAAACTGAGTGAGGAGGAGGAGTACAGAGAGCAGGACAGTTCAGTGAACCCAGAATTTCAGGGCTCAGAACAGGAGCAAGAGGTTCAGCCTGCAGCCGCCTCAGCCTCGACATCAACAGGTGTCAGGGATCAGTCTCGCATAAAGAGAAGGAGGTCAGGGAATGGAGAATTCAACGAAAGATTTCTCCTACCCTTAGAGGCTGTCAGCAGAAGGCCACCCCCAGCCCCTGTGTTCCCCCTCCTCCACACGATGATAATGATGACCTGTTTTTAAAAGCCTCCTAAGGGACTTCAAAAGTCTGTCTTTTAAAACTAGGGAGCACTTAAAATTCAACTTTTATCGCCAGGTCTACGAGGCCGAGATGAGTGAGGAACCTTGGACTGAGGGCAAGGAGGTGCACCTGACACCACTGTGGGGGGTGTCTGTTACCGTCGCAGTGCTGTCAGGTGACCATTGTTTTCAGACATATATACACACTCGCACACATACATGCTCACTCACTCAACACACAAACTAATTATTTTCTAATTGTTTTTTTTTAAATACTTTCAATATCATTCAATATTGCATTCATGTTTTGAAGGCTATCAATGAACTTTATGCACAGCTCCACTACTTCCTGAACTCAATACAGCTCCTTTATTTCCTGTCTTACATTATTGGACAAACTGATTAATCCAGGTGTGTCTGACCATTGTTTTGTTACTAGTGAGGTCAGACACACCTGGATTAATCAGGGACCACAGACTAGCTGATGTTCGCATGGGATGGGACACTGTAGCGTGGCTCAAGCGCCTTTAATAAATACTTGAAGCTGGGCTCCTCTACTATATCATATCGGCGCATAAATGTTGATATGTATATGCCAATTGCTTCTGTGATGTTTTTGGCCCTGTCAGTGTTAATGTCAAGAGGTGGCTTAAAAGCAGCGGGGATAAGTTGTTGCACCAAAGATGTTTTTTTCCTCGCACCAGTGACAGTTATGTTGGGGTGATGCCGTCTTATGTGGGTTAGCATGTTTGAGGTGTTGCCAGCGACATACCGCACTTCCGTGAAACATCTCTGGCAGAAAGTCTTTGTCCGGTCCACCGCTCGCGTGTCATCACCATTATACTGGGAAGCCAAAGTGCTCCAAAACAGCTGATTTTAATGAAGCCGGCGGCTCCTCCAACTCCACACTTTTCTTCTTCGTACTTTTTTGTCACTACTACTTCTGTAATGACTGTTTCTGGCAGCTTTTAGGCTCATTACCGCCACCTGGATTAAAGTGAGGACTCGACTTTTAAAAAAAACTCACTCAGACGTATTTGTCGTATGACTGCGTGCACCGAACCGTGACGGTTCGGGACGAATACAAATACTGTTACACCCCTACTATACAGGTAATCTTGCAGCTGATGGCAAGGCAGAGATCACCTGTTTTCTGGGCACACCCAAGATCTTGCTACTGGTGGGACACAATTGTTCCTTATTTCACCTCTGTCCAGTTCATGCAGAATTTCCGTGTGTCCCGATAGTCGTTTGAGTACATATGCAGTCATGTCTTGAGGAGAAGAAACACAAATTGTTCATTCAAGTCATGACATTTAAAGCATCCCATGAGGTACAAAAACATTAGAGTAGTAGTGCTATCTGGAAATATTGAATAAATTGTGGGCTGAAACAACATTGAAAATAGGAAAACACCAAGGCACTCATCTTGGAAAAAATAAAATGCCTTTATTTTAAGGGCAAGACATGTTAAAGCTACCCTTACGTTTGTTACATTTTTACAAATGTTTTTGTTTAAGTTAAAATGCTGTTAATAAGGTAATGGCTCTCTAAAATGTTAGAGAGATCCACCAGGCATAGGAACTCATCATTATTCCATTCTCATAATATTCTGTGAAAACCATATCATTCGGTCTGAATGATATGATTGGCCGAGCGACCTGCCTGTTTCCCCCTTCCGCATTACGTAATCGTGCACGCACCCCCACACGGTAGAGAGTCTGTTGTGGGTCCACGGCATTATAATACATCCATGATACACGGAGATGTGAACATGTGACATCTAACAGGTGTGGACAATCAACAATTAGCCAGTGGCAGACTCAGCCTTTGGCTGTGTTCGAAACCGCATACTTTCCTACTACTCGTACTAACTCTGACATCATTTGAAGTATGTAGTGTGTTTCAACTGCGTAGTATGCGAGAAGTTCCCGGATGGTTTACTATATTCGCCAGAAATGTTGATCTCTAAATGTGCTGTGCGGGGATCTCGAGATTTCAGATTTCAACGATGTTTACAGCTTTAGCAGTAGCAGCAGAGTAAAAGCCATCAGGTAAGTGTTTATTTTAATAAACTCCTGGTGTACTTACAAACTTTCCAATGCATCTATTTATGAGTAAAGAACCTATTTGTACTACTGCAGATGTTTGATAACAATCCAGGAATTATTAGTGGGGTCATTTAAGAGATACACTGGTGGGTACGTTAGCGCCTGTACTAAGCCATTCGGCTGATGGCTCTAACTCCACCAGTTTGCGAAACAAAATGAAAAAAAAAAAGCGGAGCGGGTGGTTAGATAGACGTCATGGTGCATATGACGCTAGGTCGAAATTACGCCGAACCATCGCTTTAAGTTAATAATGGTTTGGGGGGGCTTTAAAACATTTTAGGGAGACTTAAGCCCCCCCCCAAAAGAATTGGCCTAACGACGTCCATGTTCTTCATACACTTGTGCAATGTCAGAAAGTGCAATTTGTCACAAATATTTAAAAATAATAGAATTTTAGTCCTACACCATGTGGATCATTGTGTAAAATTCTAATCCCTATTCTGATTAATTTAACTAATCAACCTACACTGTGACTGAATACCTTTTGAAATGGGCCTTGCACCCTGTAGATGACCTGAAACATGACAATGTCATGTACCATCAGATCCCTGTCTCTCATCGACCGCATAGGCCTCAGACATCCTGTATTGGCCAAGTAGTGAAGCAGCGGTGCCTTTGCCTTCTCAAGGTCCTCAAAGGTTTCACTTTCAGATACCGAGCATCACAAGGAACAACAGGATGGCTTGTTATGAAAGCAACTAGCTAGTTTTACTGTATCAGTGAGAGCCCAGACACTAGAGGTCTGCATAACGACATGATGCTCAAGGGTCCCTTAACAGTTCATGGCAGTGCAGATTTTTTCCACATTGCTACAATGTGACAAAAAACAAGGAAAATACAGCAATGGGCATACTGGGCTGAACTGATACTCACTCTGAAAATGGAGTCTCCATTGCAGAGTAGGACCTGAATAGGGCCCACCGGACTATCACAGCGATGTAATCATTGTGCGTCCACTTATAATACATCTTGTCTTCTTTTACTGCTCTTCTTTTTCTTCTAGTTTTTTCTGGCACTGGAGACACTTTGTACTACTAATCTTCTTCTGCTGGGTTTTTAAAATGCTGCTTATTTTGGCGCTTTCTGTTGACGCCACATCCTGCTTTGAGTATACCCAATCAGCACGGTAAACAATCAAGCCCCACCCAGGGTCGTACGCAGTAGGGACTCGTTGAGCCCCCCGTAAAAATTTTGGGAGATTGTCCTTCGGGGGCGGTTCCTGCTATGGAGACACACGTAAATGGCCCCTGGCCCCGTAAAATGACTCTGATGTTCCTGCAGTGGAAACCGGGCTCTAGATAACGGATTTTCCGGTTATCCTGGCTGAATTTAGCCAGGACTTGGTTGCATGAAACCAGGGGCACATGAGTTACCATGGAGATTTATTCTGTGCAGCCAGGCTTGATAAATCCTGGTGTTTTATTTATTCAGTAAACTGTCAGTCCGATCGGAAATAAATGTGTCTTACAGTTATTTCATGGTCTTCTGTATGTATCCTGCCTCATTAAATACCGCAGATATATTGTCATTCAGTTAGGCTATTTTAATTGTAAAGTTACAATTTTTAGAATGATACATCAGTCATTGTTAGACTTACTTTCATATTGTTTTTATGAAGACTTTTTTTTTTAGACTAATTTACATTGAACAACTTGACAGCAAGTCCGTAAATGGGTAAAAATCAGGAAAATACTTCAAGTTGCACTAGCCCATGAAACACCAGCGATCATTGTACGTGTCCTTAACTAACATTATCTGTTCTACTTTTTCGCTAAATGCACTTGACATTATTATTATTAACTAGCCCATTGTCTGTCTATGCTACCGCTGAAATAACTTGTCTCCTCACTCAAATAATCCTGACAATCCATATCATGTTTGGTCAGAAAAAACACAAGTATTAGTTATATTTTGCAGTAGATTGAAGCATTAATACTTAAGATATTTGTGCTAATGATTAAATAACCCGTAGTCTCCTCCCTTCCTCATACAAACCTGACAACACAGTGTTCTCTCAGAAGAAACATCCGCATGGGTGAAATTTTCCAGTCAAACGAAAAACGGCATTGTAGTGTTAAAAAACCCCAAAGATAAGTATTATTTTACTCCCATCTTTACATTTTTGACACTCATGATACTGTGTTGAATTAACATTAACTGCATAAGAAATGATTAAATTACTGTAGTGTCTGATAATGTATTCTAAACAAGAATAAACTGCTTAAAATATACATAACATTTATTTTAAGAGTGTAGGTAAATAGTTTTTATAACATGTTTTATCTCAACTAATTCAGTTACAAAAAGTTGGCCCAACAATATAAAAGTAAATCAACATTAATCAAGTTGACGTTTTTACAGTGTAAGGGGTGTGGATTATCAAAAAATAGGCAAAATGAAGAAGGTTGGCGGATTGTTACGGGCCGGCAAAATTAAGCCCCATGTGGGGTGTTTCCTGAAAAGTGGGTACAAGGCACAAAAATGGGCAAACTCATAAGCCGCAGGGGTTACCAAAAAATGGGCAAAATGATGAAGGGTGGTGGATTGTCCCGAAACTTGCTTAAAAAGGCTTGTTTTTAACATGGTCAGCTGTCTCTTAACAGTCCTGTATCTGTACTGCATTAAACAAAACATGTAACTTTAAAATGGGTTCAACTGGGATGCAGCCAGTTGTAACTCGACGTGTGGTGTCACATTCATACTAATACTACCAGACATGCATTAGAAAGTCAGCCATTATTTCATTCATAACAACTGTCCTGCTGGCACCATACCAATTGTAGCTTGTCAGGCAAGGTTAGCCTTTTTGTTTTACAAAAAAAAGTCTCAGGTGTTTTTTACTCATGAGGATTATAGCAGAGTTTTAAGTGAGCCGTGAGCAAGTCAGGGTCATCTTTTGAAAAATAATGGATGCCTTCTTTTCAGCACTTGTGTGTGCTTGAGCATTTTGTCTGCCTGAATCTTCTCATTATCATAATAATCAGATTTTTTCCAGATGTGTATCACTTCTATTTTTTATAGAATAGTCTCTCCTTTGTCTTCATAATGTCATTAGCTAGTTCTGTGCATGTCCTGAGGTTCCTTTATAATCATATCAAAATTGGTGTCATGTTTTTGATATTTAACTCAAATTAATGCAATTTGAAAGTATCTAGATCCATGTTCGTGAACACTTATTCCTTATGTAGTAGCAAATATAACAGTCCAATAATTTGTTATTTTTAAAAGTTAAAGTTTCAAAAGGTCCAAACAGAAAAATCACCAAGAGTCGTCCAGCTGAATGCAGTTAGTTTTATTCGTGGACAAACAAACATCCTCGGAACCAAAACAACACAGACAGCGTCTATGTAGAAATGATACAATGATCTCAACTAAATGTTTCCTTTAATACTGATCATTTTGCTGACCATGGGAAATCCCCTTTGCCCTAGTAAATTTCAACCAATCAGATTCCTTCCAAAACAGCTTTTCTTGGCATTGATCACATAATGGTCTTTTCGTCAAAACTCCAGTCGCAGGTGCATGGAGTTTTTTCAGAGTGTGGCCTTGAATCAGGGGTTACTTCAGTTCAGTTTCTTCTATACAAGAGATACTATCTCAATTATAATACTGTTTCGTGACTTTTGTTGCTGCATTCTCATTTTAAAAGATAATAATAATAAAAGTGTAGTACATTTAATCACATATATTTCAGGGTATATTCATCAAATCATCAAATGTGCTTATTCACTCAGTAAGTGCAGAATCACATACACCTCTTCTTTCATCATACTGCCCTCAGTTTTGATTATCTTTAGCAAATAACAATCAATAATCAAGTACCCTTTAAGCAGATACAACATTGTTCACTGTTAGTATTTATCACCCAAATTTTACACTACACTTACCTCACTTACTGTAGCACTCCCTGCTGAATGATGGTGGGACTTTCTTTTACTGGTGGTTCACAGATGTTTATTTGAGCTATTCCTTGTTCCTTATTTTTCTTGCATGTGAACACAACGTGAACACACCATGAGCATGTGAACACACCGTAAGAGCTATTAAGCAAAGGAAAATCATTACCATCCTTTTATATTGAAAACCATACAAAATATAACAATACAAAAATACATTTTACGGTTATAATTTTAAAGCTTTATATTAAAATCTTGACACACTTTAACCTTTAACAATTTCAAACAGAATGCAATCAATGATGTTCAACTTTATTTACCATTACTTCACATATCATACAAACAGTCAAAACAAAACATACTTAAAGAAAAACAATAACCCACTTTTAGCCATGGCCGTATTACTGAAACACATAAATCAATTCAATAACAATACTAGCAGGCAGATAAACAAACTTAAGAGCAGCTAAATTAAGATCGAGTGGTTTAGCAACACGCTAACATGACGGCCATATGAGCTTCAGCATACTGCAGTTAAACAAAGAAGTTGAAAACAAAGCAAAGCAACTCATTAAACACAACATAACACAAAGTAAACCAACACTGTGCCCTTATCAGCCAGGTACTAAAGCTTTAAGTTATGTGATGATGAGTAGACGTTCCTCATACAAACAAACATTACCGATACACTTGAAGCTCTTTTAACAGGATTTTGGCACCATGCAACATTGACCTTTCAAAAGGGTATTGAACTTAATACATAAACAAATTAAATAATTAATGGCCATTACTTACAAAAAAAGAGAAAATGAGACAACATAAATAAAGTAAATACTGTGTGCATTAAGGTCATCTACACTTACCGTACAATTCAAGGCCACAGCACTCATGCCCTCTACAGTTCACTGAATGTCTGGTTCATATACTGTCGTAAGCTGTCCACATCTGGCTGTGGAGGGAATAGTGAGACATTTGTCACTGACAAGATAATTGACTTCTCTCTGACAAGCAGAGGTGAGTGGGCACAATGACAACATGTCCTGGGGGTGGATCCTTTAACAAGCAGGGCGGTGTTGGTTTTAAATTCAGCCAGGCTATTTATTGCTTCTGTCCCTTTGCTAATCAAAATGTTCCAATTTCTTTAATTGTAGTCCCCCAATTTATATTTACCTAAATAAATTCCTTTCTGGAGTCAGCAGTAATCATTGGCTGGAAATCTTGACACATGCTGGTTCAGCAGTGCCAAATCGAGAGGTATAGGCAGAATATGGCAAATTCCCTGATAGTTGACAAATATTTATGTCTCTTGGTACAGTATATACATTTTCACGCTGCCCACATCTAACTGCAAGGCTGTCTGGAGTTGGAATACTGCAATACTGCAATAAGCTATAATATAAGAACACTATTTGCAAAGATGTGACATTAAAGAAAATATCTGTGCAGTTTTGGACAGACATTTTACAAGTTAGGTATTCACTGAGAATTAGCAATAACTGGCTTAGTATGAATATATATATATATATATATATATATATATATATATATATATATATATATATATATATATATATATATATATATATATATATATATATATATATATATATATATATATATATATATATATATAACAGTTTAATGGATGTAACAGCCTGGCCCATGTCTGGAAATTGATTATTACTGTATGGGTGTCTAGACTACTCAGTGCATTTTCCATTGGGCTGCACTAATGGGCTTCATACTGCACTGTGTATTATATGTCTCTGGGTTGTTATTATAATAACTGGTTAAATTAAGAGTCATTTGCTTAAATGTAAAACATTATGTACCGTTGTGTATCCAATCAACCTGAGTATGGTAGGTATAAAAATTAATCAGTGATGCTGCCCCCAAGCATGACAAGCAGGGCATACTTCCTGATTCAGAGCATTTAGATCACTGTAACTGACATTCAATTTTTATACCTTTAGATTTTTTTCAAAGTTTTAAACCTACTGAGTTGTTTATTTTACTTCATGGTCTTACCTAAACTATTTAATCAGGGATTTGTCTGGGTGAACACTTTAGTGCATGGATAAATGCTGACTCAGGAGAGCCCATACATTTGGCCTTGTCGTTATCCCCATTGTGAGAAAAAAAAAATCGCACATGATTAAAGCCTCTAAAAGCTCAGCCATACACATCACCCTGCAGACACAATGATGCTCAGCCCGGGACAAGCAGGCAAACTAATCGAACAGTGAGTCATGCAGTTTTTCACCGCAGCACCAGACACTGCTGGTGGAGAAACGGCGTTAATTGCTGTCGATCGGTACAGCAGGTCTGTGTGTGTGTCCTGAGCGTCTCTGTAAGGACGCCTGGCTCTTCTTATCCCCTGCAATAATGAAGATGACAGACAGTATACCCCATCTTTGGGCTGTCAGTTAACGAAAGCGGGAGTAATCTTGTATTCAGAGGTGTCGCCGGGCAAAGGAAGGATGTTGAAGGATGAGAAGGAACGAGCGCGGTTACAGAAACATCACAGATGACTGCGGAATCTGCACGGCGGGTCGTCTCTCCAGCCTCCAGCCCTGCTTCCCGTAAAAGGAGTGGCTATTCCAACGTTAGCGGCACACACATGCAATGCGCTGTCACACACGCACACACACGCAGGCTTTTGGCGACTTCATTTGTTTTGGTCGGCGATAACCTGCAGGAGACATACTGAAGCACCGGCACATGCATTCATGGCTGTTTGACAGGCTTTTACGCACTGATCCGGCACAGCAGTAAGGTAAGGTAATGCTCTCACCGGTACTGTGTCTGGATTTGGACAAATAGTTAAAGAAAGACTGGATGGTTATAATGACAGTAGAGTGTTAACTTGTCTTACTGAGTCATCCTGTTATTATATTAGATATTGTGTAGTATATGCTTGGAATCAGTATGTTGCAGGTGCATCAGACCAGTAGTTGAGACATGAAGGTTCTTGAAGTCCTGAAGGTCCCCAGCAAAATGAGTCCGTTTTAATTCCATGACAGTCCTCACTAAAGGATCCCAGCTAGAGAACAGCTTTCACTGTTATTACTGCATGCGTTTCCCAATATAGAGACAGTTATAGAGTTTAATTTTTAGATCAGAATAATCTCCTAGGCTAGGTGTGGGCCTATTACTGTTAATGAGATCTCAGACTTTTACATTATAAAATTGATGAGACAATTAGAAGATTCACTTTTATTGATCATTCATTGTTGTGTGTTATGAATGTGTGGTTTACATTCATAATGCAGTATATCAGGCAAGCTTATGGAAGTTTTAGGATACAATGTAAATATCACTTAGAAACTCAGACTATGCTAAAAACATAAGCTACCTCATAAATACCTATGATGATATCACAAGAGATATATATGTGCAATGGTGTAATTGTAAGTTTGCCATTACATATATACACTAAAAAGACTCCATACTAGGAACTGACTGATACTTGATTTTGTAGGGAGCGATGCCAATATTAGGGATTTAAAAAATTCTGATATTGATATACTGGCCGATAATCTTAAATATATAAAATATATGTATAAACACACAGTTTTTGCAAAGTAAAATCAAATATATGTAAAAATGCTGCTGATGTAACTTAAAAACTTAAAAAAATATTGGCACATATCAGACAACTTATATACTGATACTGATATATCAGTGATAGACTAATATCGGCCGATAATAGCGGCTGACCGATATATTGGTCTACTCCAGACATTTTGAGGAACTTTTCCAACAAGGATTATATTACGGCGCCTTACAGTATTTGACACAATGTTTGCCACGTTGACATGAAAACAAATTTGTTTCCTATTTGTGTCTGAGAACCTGGTTACTGTAGCCTGTTTTGTGATGACATCATGATTCCAATGCTGGACTGTAATAAATTCAAATATACATTATGATATGTTCACAAAAGACTGAACTCTGTCTGAACCCAGGTCAACTCTTCAACAACAAGGCAGCGCTTACGTACAGTAATGCAATTACCTGCAGTACAGTAACAGCGTTGGGCTGCAGGTCCCATAGTGTTATCTCTTATATTGGATTCATATATTATGTTTTTCTTAGCACCTTACACATGCATTTTATCACTGTTGTTGATATTGAGTTATACCTTGCTTCCAGAGGTATCGAATTATTCATGCTGACAGAAAGTTTAGTGATTTGTATCATGATGTGAGAGAAAGTGACAGGAGGTGTTATGCCAGACGACTCAGTGAGCATTTCAGGAAACGCCGCTTCAGTTTTATTGGATATACAGACAGTGTTTATGAGTGCTGATGATTGATATAACTACTTTATGTTGTCTGAGCTCAGGTTCATCAGTGTAGGTTTTACTTTCACAATGCCAGTAACCATTGCCAAGGTGTGCAATATCCTAAGGCCTGGTCTCCACACTTATTTTCTCACTCTTTTTGTCTTTTAAGCTATTATCTCTATTAGCTTATGTGTGTGATGCATACTTCCAAAATTAACAATTTATTCCATGGATAAAAAATTGTTGTCATATTACTATCAAGTTTTATTGCCTGAATGTGAGTCTAGATATGTTGAGTGTATTGCACCGCAGTGGCTTGGCTCAAACGAAAAATGCCAGAAGCGTTTTATATATTAAGAGATTTCTTATGATTAATGTGGTGAAATTAGCTGTTCGTGGCATCATCTCTTGGAAGATGGAGTACCTAAATATGGCTGCTGCTGCTACGGCTTATTTTTACCCACGTCTCCTCTGCTGACCAGAGTCTGCAGAAGAAGAGAAAAGTAAACCATGAAGCCGCGATGTCAGTCTTCTATTTTGCATGAGCAGGTGAAGGTTGGTACAGTACTGTTATCATGGTCATAGAGCCTCACCCTGCAGCACCTCCACATGCCACTGATGATATTTCACAAAGCACATGGTGTATTCAGCCCTGCATTTTGCATTTTATGACACTCTGACATCAAGCCTTTGAGTTTTATCTCGTCACTCGCTTTAGTGGCAGTTAAACATTAGTAGAGTGAGGTCATGTGACAAAACAGTTAATCATAGTGGGTTAACAATTGATTGGATGTATACGTTTAACACCTTACTCCTTGCGAATTAGATGGAAGGGTGCTGTAGTTGTTCTGGTAGTTCAACCAACAGGGAAAAAACTTGGCTGGATGTTATCTAGTTTTGGATGCCTTGGACACCTACTGATCTTTCTTGGGGGTGTTAACCTTGTATCATTTCTAAGACTATGACTGTGGTCTTGACGGTCTTACATGGTGTGTGTTATTGCTATGTGCCTGTGTTTTTCTCATTCATTCAAGCCATTTCAAACTCAGTTCTTTTTCACCTCTCCTGTAGGTAGGCAATGGCGAACCGTAAAGACAGACACAGGGATCGAACCCCAATGGAGGAAAGCTATGAAGAGAGTGGCACCGTCCCTTATTCGGGAGACACTCTGCCCTGGAACCTGTCCAAACTCCAAAGGGTCAAACGTTCCAAGTCAGCATCGGGGGAGGTCTTGGATCCAGCAGAGAGGGCTGTAATTCGCATCGCAGGTATGAGCTCATTGTTGTTAAGGGGTTACGCCGTACTTCTGACAGCTACTTACGATGGACTGGATGGATGGAAGTTACACTGAGATATATTCAAGTGTTGTGTCATACTGGTGATATCCACTGCTCAGTTTTTTGAAGAAAAAGCACCTTAATGCCAACTGGACATCTTATGTTTGCTGATCTGCAGCAGTTGAGGTTCTCATCTTGCTACACTGATGTCAAAGTGTACTCAAGGTGTGTTCAGCATACCTTGACATCACTGTTAGGTGTAGTGACACGTGCAGCAGAGCACATCTTTGTTGGGTTTGGTCATAAGGCCAAGAGACTTGAGACTTTGCATCTTTAAAAAAGGAGAAAGGGAAATGTTGTGAATGTTATACAGTAGACTCTTTTTGGAGGAAGAAGGCAATGCCATGGCCTTTTGTAGATCAGTAGTAATGATGCAGAGTGTATTGTAACTTTTTTCAATCTTACAATACACCAGTGGTTGTTGTGCAGCCCCACTATAGTTGAAAAAACAACAAAACAACCTATCATAAACAAATAGAAAGAACATTATCCATAATATTGACTTTTCTTAAAAAGCAACTGAAATTTCATGTATTAATTACACCAGGGCCATTGTCCTTTATGTGAATGTCCTTGTTTGCATTCTGGGTAGAGCTTGGCACAATGTCAAGCAGCATAGAGCACCATTCATTTTATGAGTTGATATGTTGACCACTGAATTAGGTTACAAATTAGCATCAGTATGTATATACGTAGCTGTGCCAAATAACTTGATCTTTGGAACTTCAATGTTGTGAAATCATATACAATTCAGACATCTATAACCTCCTCAGTTCTGAACTTGTGTTTTGAGGCAGTGGAAGTGGAGCATCGGCCATTTTTTGGAATAAGGGTAGGATGTGACTATGCTTCCTAGTGCAGCTTTAAAAGTCAGGTCACAAAGGAACAATTAACCTTGTACGTGATACTGTAAGTGAAAAAGGAAACAAAACAATATTTTGTAAAAAAAAACAACCCAAAACATGTATGAGGACTGATGATAGGTTTTACCAGATGAACAGGATATGGAGTTAGACATTAAGGCTTGGAAAGTTACAAGAGACAGTACGTGAGGTTTTCCAAGGGTGAGGTGTGGCTATCTTTGAACCGTTCAAACAATAGGCTGGGATCCTGTCCAGACTGACTGTAGGGGTGCTGGAAACACATTATTTATTTACACTATGGGTTAGTGCCATTGCTGTGAAGTGATGATTGCCTTGAGCCAAGCGTTAGATACATTTACACCATTCACGGTTTAAGAAGACATGTAGACATACGTTGATTTGAAATAATAGTCATAGACTATTATTTATATATAACAAATCACATTAATTCCCTATTACAAGTAATTAGCAATACATGCCCTGTCACATTAATAATATATTAGTCATTTTATATTAATTCACTCCTGAGTGATAAAAATCCTATGACAGTGTTACTGCTATACCCGACTTCTGTCTAATGACTTACTTAAATTGAAGTACCTCATCATACTGCAGTGCTCAGTGTCTAGCACATTGTGGCTCAAATGATACATTGGCAGGATGCTATTATCAGCTAACATTAGATTTTCACAGTTATGTTGGTATCACTGTTGGCATATATGCAAAAAGAAACTGCAGCACACACATTTGAAAATGGGTTTGATGTCATTTAGGAATAGCATCTCTGTAACAGAATTCATCCAGAAATATTTAATTGATGGAGTACATTGCAGCTGAGTAGATAAGTTCATTGTAAAACTGTAAAACATTATGCTTCATATCTTTGTCAGCTCTAATGATGTGATTTTATGGTTCTTTGCCAAACATGTTATGTTGAAAAATAATACTGTCTCGGTCTCCACTCCACAATCAGTGTAGAGAGGCAGCCCAACCTCACATCTGCATTAATGTTATCAAAAAATGTACCAGAAAAATGATATGCCCATCATATTTATCAGAAATTAACACAAAATGTAAAAAAAAATATTATATTCTCTTGCACTTATATCATTAAAGTACTAAATGAGATGACTCTCAGTTATATTTTTTAAATGATTTTCATTGTGCCAGTTTTAGCACAATGAGTCTTTGATGGAGTTTGTTTTGGAATGGCGTGCTCCTGCCTGGCTAAGAGGAAGTTTACATAACTTTAGCACCTACAATAGGCCTGTGTCCACATCCTGTACTGCTTTTCCTCTGTCCATCACAAGGCCAGGTCAGGCTGTGTCAGCACCTATGGGTGAGGCTGAGCCTTTGTTGTGGTCTCTGCTGACGGACTAAGTGCCTGCTTTCGAATCCCAGGGAATCATTTAGAAGTGGACTATGCACCGTTCTTGCTGATGGTGATATTTTCTGTGTAGCTGAGGGAGCACTGTAATGATTCTCAAGGAATATTGTATACTCCTCTATAGGGAGGGAAAACCTACTGTAAACCTACTGTAAACCTACAGTACTGTATATGGTTCATGAAACATTTGCAGAACCAGCTTCGTGAATACTTAATTGCATAGACATAAAAGTACAAACAAGGCTGTGTTCTTTTTAGCCTCCATTTTAAAGATACCACAGGTCCACTTGACAATCTGAGTTCAAATCAACCTTCACAGTTTTTCAAGTTTGTGTTAAACAAGAGTCAGGTGCTTAAAGAAACATTGAACGATTCATACCTTTTGTTTGAATCCTTTTTCCTGTTCATACTGGCCATTAGAAGCAACACACGTGCTTATGATGTAAGTGATTGATCCTCATTTTGACCAAAAATGTACTCAAAAGTTTATCTGAAGCTGATATGAGGATCAAGCTGTCCGAGTTAGTCAGATAAAGTGTGAATCTTCCACTGTTGCAGTCTTCTTAGACAGTAACAATGTTCCTCTTTGTTCCTGTTCGACTGCAGTAAAAGGATTATAACAAAAAAGCAGAATTTGGCACTAAAATACATTAACTTTAAAGATATTGACTTGATTTGACTAATTTAGATGGCTGAAGCCTCATAATAGTTTTAAATAAACTTTTAAAAACATTTTTCCACAAAAGGAAGCAGTGAAATTTGTCGTAAAATTACGTAATTGAAACGGCGCATTGGGAAGGGATCACGTAATGACCACAATGAACAAGAGGAACAATTGCATCAAGAAAGCATGAATCCATGTTGACAAAGATTTATGCTGCTCTAACTCTGTAACTCTAGAGTCCTGGCATATGACCTGAGTGTGTGTGTGTGTGTGTGTGTGTGTGTGTGTGTGTGTGTGTGTGTGTGTGTGTGTGTGTGTGTGTGTGTGTGTGTGTGTGTGTGTGTGTGTGTGTGTGTGTGTGTGTGTGTGTGTGTGTGTGTGTGTGTGTGTGCAGCTGTGGTTGTGCAGGTCAGTTGAACCCAGAGCGGGACAGGTGTCAGTGTTTTAAAGTGCGTGCCCCCTCTCAACTGTGCAGATCTCTGAATAAGATTTTAAACTACATTTGTGTCTCTAATGACTAGTTAGAGCACCTCAGACACTTTTCTAATCACCTTTGGGACTAGGCCTTGAAAATGAGATTGAGAGCTTGTTAAGACTTGGTGTAAAGTGTGGGCTTCAGTTAAATACCATTGGATTGTATTACCTAGCGTTGACATTAGATGGCTGTGAATAGGAATGAGGAGAGTCTGTTGGGACTGACTGAGATGTAACCATTTTAAAATTCTCTTTCATGGAACACTCGCTGCTCTGTTGCTGAAAGAAATCACTTGTATTCCCTCTCACCTTATGCAGTATAAATTCAGTTGCATTATGTTTAAACACAGTCATTTCCATATTATTATTTTTTGTTTTCCGCTGTTGTATCCTAATTTTATTTACTGCTTAATCCACACTGCCTCTCAGTGTACACTCATGCATGTACTAGTAACTGATTGAGTTGAAAGTTCTCCAGTCAGTCAGCTGTCAGACTGGTCATAGAGCAGATTTACTGTCCACAGTACGGCTCGGGGGTCAATACAGGAGGACATGAAGAGGTCAGAGGTCATGTCTGATGTTCGGCAGAAGAATGTACAGAATCTTTAGAGCGTGCATGAGGCTGGTACTCAAGGACAGCATAACTCATGGAGGTCATTCCTCTACATACCCATCAGTCAGTGGGACAGAAACTCCACCCTGCCACCTTGTGTTTGGCTGGCTGTAATGGCTGACTTTCATTCAAGGGGTACGGCACAGAAAGTACTTATCTTTAAAGGTTCAGTTCATACATATGAGATTTTTTAATTTTAGTACCTCTAGTGGCAAAGCTATTAAGATTGTTTTACTTTTAATCACACAGGGTTTAAGATCTCCACCTCTGAGACTTATCCTGCCACCAAAATGTAATGAAGGTTAATAGAATTTCATCACTAAACGCTAAATAACATGACCTTTATCTGCATGGATACCTCTAGAGGGCTAAAACACACGGTGAAAAGTTGATCATATTGCTTTTTTTTATGAGATGGAAGGAAATTGAGCTGAAGTTTATAATCTATTCTAATATCTTCTATACACACACACACACGGACAACATCCTCAATTTATTCTGACATTCTTTTGAATCCTGCATGCTGCATGGTAATATTATTTAAACTAGCATGAGCTTATTAACGAGTACAACTCTAAAGTTATATAATGCTGTATTTCTGAATGCATTGGCATTTAGTCACAATACCATGTGTTTATCATGTAATGCTTTGCACTTTTGGAGTGCTGATCTGGATTTACTTATGAAAGCATCTTTGTATTTCTAATCATATTCCTCAGGTTGGAGACGAGTCTTATGTAAACTAATTATTATGTGGGTTTTCTTTAGAATTGCTGCCTCTACCTATTTTTGGATCCCTATGATAGCTTATTAAATGTCATCTTACCATAGGTCAAGCTGCATGCTGATAAATGAGCTCCGCTATCGGCCTACTTTAAGACAGCAATAACCTGTTTGGCCAGCAGGTGGCACTTTCTATTAAAAGAGCTGAAAGCCTCGAAGTGTTCTTGCTGGAGAGCCATCACAGCTTCTGGAAAATGTGTCTCATTTCCCACACCCATCTCAAATAGCATTGACTACATAGTATATTCCTTGTGCCCCTTGCGTTACAGTGCTCTGCCTTATTTCATGAGACAATACGTCTAATGCTCAATAAATGAGCCTATCGGACAGAACGGCTTCATTTTTTTCACCCAAATTCTACAACTTTGACCTTTCTGCCTGCCCCATTTCACGCTGAACTGGGGAAAGAATGCCAAACCACCAGTCTGAAATTCTGGAAAATGAGCCATGACGAAATTTGTGGTGTGACCAGACAGATCCAAGCAAGCTGTAGCAAATAACAGAATAACTGCACACAACTGTGCATTACTTTGTACACTCTTGTGGATATCCAGAAGAGGGAGCCAGGCCTATGTTAGTGTACATGTATGTCTGTCGCCAATAGTTTTACTGTTATTACAGCAACATTGCAACATTATTGCACTATGCTAGAACAACAATCAGTCTTGGCTAATTCCAGACTGGGGATGATCAATTGACACACTGACAAAGGTTTTAGTCAGGAGGAAGAAGGAGATGAAGGATTGTCTTTTCTTTGCTGAAACACTGAACATCAAAAACCAACAATCAGATGTCAAATATTTGATTTAGTGGAGGGTTTGTGGAGTTCATACTCAAATATCTGCTATTGACAATGACAGATTTGATATGGTTTTTAAAAATGTAATTTAGAGCGAAGAGCTCTTTAGTTTAAAATATAAGGAGGGAAAGAAGACTGAGATTCTTTTGACCTTCAAACCATGTTTATACTGATAAAATAATTTCCATCCTGTCAAATTCTACCAAAGGATAAGTCCCTCTTTAAGTTGGAGCCTGTCACAAATTCTTCCATAATAACAGCTGTCACACTGCTGAGAGGTTTGTCATCTTCTACAGCACAGACAATCAGTCTAGCTGTTGGCCAGTATTAAAGTCCTGCCTCTGTGTGTGTGTGTGTGTGTGTGTGTGTGTGTGTGTGTGTGTGTGTGTGTGTGTGTGTGTGTGTGTGTGTGTGTGTGTGTGTGTGTGTGTGTGTGTGTGTGTGTGTGTGTGTGTGTGTGTGTGTGTGTGTGTGTGTGTGTGTGTGTGTGTGTGTGTGTGTGTGTGCGTGCGTGCGTGCGTGCGTGCGTGCGTGCGTGCGTGCGTGCGTGCGTGCGTGCGTGCGTGCGTGCGTGCGTGCGTGCGTGCGTGCGTGCGTGCGTGCGTGCGTGCGTGCGTGCGTGCGTGCGTGCGTGCGTGCGTGCGTGTGTGTGTTTGTTTCCTCCATGGTTTTTTCTTTTCCATCAGTGGTGAGCTGTGCCTTAGTAATCCCCTTGACTCTTGGATATAAAAGAAGACTGGCATTTCATTCTGAGAACAGAACGGCGTGAAAAAAAGC
This sequence comes from Scomber scombrus, assembly GCF_963691925.1. NCBI lineage: Eukaryota > Metazoa > Chordata > Actinopteri > Scombriformes > Scombridae > Scomber > Scomber scombrus. The sequence goes on from NC_084976.1 coordinate 8,023,225, forward strand.
ATTAATCATGTTAAAGATGTAGCTTCATTTGTCTTGCGAGTCAGCCTCACTAGAATATCAGACTGAGGGAATCATACCTGTAAAAAACACAGAGAGACTCACTGTTTACTGTCCAGCTGTAAAGCTTCTTTAACTACTGGGGAATGCAATAAATGGTCTGAAAGTTGCAAAATGCACCTGTAAGTAGGCTGAAAATGTGAGGAAAGCTGTTTATTGTACAACAAAATCTTGCATTCTGTTTCAGGTAACTTTAAAACGGCTTATGTGGTACAAGACACAAGTGATATCTTTAGTTTCACAGCCTTATCTGTTGAATCTAAAAGACCATTAACAGGCAAAGTATCAAATGAAGTGCAAATTCTCACACACACACATTGCACACATACTGTATATTGCATAGACAAGTGTCCACACGCATACCTGTCAAGGGGTACACTTAGTGGAGCATGTACCCACACCTTCAGATCTTCTAATGTGGAAAGCATGTGTGTGTGTCCAAGTTAAAAAACATGTGCAAAAATCTCAAGCTCCTGCGTGCACCTGTTGAGTATTGTTGAATGAGATGTGGGAAACAACCGTCAGTTCCACACACACACCCACACTCAGACTCAGTGACATCACAGGATCATGAGCTGAGGTCAACTTTCAAAGTTGCTGCTTAACTAAATAAACAGATATCACAAAGCCAAATTTGGCTCTTTGGCAATCTGGGAGTGGACAGCATGCTAGAATGATCTAGGAAGTAACCAGTGAGTAATTTGAGTATCTCCTAAGTGTTCACAACTATGTGTGTGTAAGGATTTGAAGTCATGAGATCCAGTGTAAAGGTACTGGGTGTTTAGATTGGGGCGAGGTGCTAAATGTTTAGCTTTAAACATGTCTACTTATATTCAACTTAAATCCCAGCAGTAAAATACTGACGTGACAGTAATACTTCAGTCATCATGATTTTGTCATTATTCTCTGACACCTTTACTAACAGATTTTCAACTGATATATTAGCATTTAACAGTTTGATATTTCCTCAAGAGTTTATATTGATACGCCCCTTTAATCTCTAATTGTTCTCTGTGCCTTTAAATCATGCTTATTTGTGTAGCTGCCCAGGCCAGTCTTTGTTTATAATATTTACACTTCATGGGATATGTGCTATTCATTTCTTTTAAAAAAAAACTACTGTGCCTGAACCTTATAATTTAGAAAACATGGTGGGCACACAGTGCATCCGGAACTTTATCTCTGTCACTAAAATTTCCTGTTAGAGTGAGTGTGTGTACAGATACGTACACACACTCATTTCTTCAGAGGTTGTGACCAAGCAGCAGCAGCAGCAGCAACAGCAACGGCACAGAGCTTGGACGTATCTTGTTTCCTCTCAGGAAAGTGTCCTGGCTGATGTCAGGTTGGCCTTGGCCAAAGAAATGTCTGATAGTCAGCCTGAACTGCAGGGATTTTCCTTTTCCTACATCAGTCCCTCAATGTTATGCTACAATGTGCACTCCTACACAAACCAGCATGGAAATAATGTAGGGTGATACCGTCTTTACTTTCCTCATCATTTTTATGAGGCGTGCCGTCATAAAACTCCTGAACAAAACGTGTTTTTTATATTCCAACAGAGCCTTGCTTGCTTGAATCATTCAATATGTACAGTATGTCAGTGTAAGATGACATGATCCTGACTTTGTTTGCCAAAATCACTGTTATTAATCATTTTAATGAAGTGCATGAATCAAAACTGATGTGGATTTGTCATGTATTGGCACAACAATCAAGCAGCTAAATTTAATCAAAAGGAAGTCCCGGTATCTATAGCTGGCTGTTATTTTTATGCTTTTTTTTTTAAAGCCATAATGTATTTTGGTCTGGGCCGTCGTCAGCTTGGCTGGTCAGGGGGGGCGTCTCTTGAATATTCAGTGACTGCCCCAACAGTTGATGTTCTTCCCGTGGATGTCAAGGGTATATCTGCACTGCAACTGCCTTTGAATGTATTCATCACCCTGCAGGCTTCAACTTTCTTTGTGACCGCCCGAAACATTAGAGCTACCAGCTGGAGTGTGTTACTGTGGCATGATCAAGATGGATGTTTTGTTGTCTTTGTTATGAGATTAGGTCCTGTAGGAACTGGCTGCTTCCTTTATAAAGGGTGATTCAATTGAGGTGTTGTTGAACAAAAGCATATACAACTGTAGCATCTTTGACATAATAAGGAAGAACTGAGGATTAACCCTGATTTCATTGAAGGAAGCTTTGACAGAAACACAGTGTGATAGTTGTTGATTAGCGTTCATGAATTAATTGTTTACTTGCATGTTTCATTAACACTTGAAAGTCAATGTAAGGCATCTTACAAGCACATTCTTATATAGTTTTTTAGCCACTCTTGAGACATGGCTCTAGGGCTGGCAATGTTGCTCTGTTGATCTTTGCCCCACTTTAATCCAAACTGAAGTATCTCAAAAGTGATTGGTTGGATCATCATGGAATATTGTCATTGTACCTAGAAGATGAAGCTTGCTGACATACAGTCTGGTGATCCTCTGACTTGACCTTTAGAGCCAGAGAGAGGTCAGTTTTTCACTTAACCAGTAAATATGTCAACATCTACTTGATTGGCTGACACTAACTATTACACAGATGTCTTTGGTTCCAGGAAAATGTATCCTGATGACTTTGGTTAACCCCCAACTTTTCCTCTCGTGTCACTGTGAGACTGACATCAGTAGTTTTGATTGATGAAGATATTAACCTCCTGCAATTGTAATCATTCAGTGATTCCCTGACTTTTCATCACCTAAAAATACATTTTTAAAAAACTAAAGAAATACATTTTTTGATCATGACCAGAAAAATGCAAAACTGACATTCCGGCAAACCTCATGCTACTGTACTTTGTATTTGGTGCCGGTTTGCAAATGGTGCCGTGCTAACATGCTAAACCAAGACGTGACGTACCTGCTACATCAGAATGTTAGCATTTTCATCGTTAGCATGTTAACAGCATTTACCTCTAAAGCGCTGCTGTGCATAAGTGCAGCCCCATAGCACCACTAGCATGCCTGTAGACTCTTAGTCTTGCTATTTAGATTTGTACAAACACAATGAGCAACACAGAGCCCAGAGTATTTTATGTGATTACACAGTACATATTTGAATGTCTGACATTTGTCTAACGGTAAGAGAAGCGTATCTGTGCGTTGGTGGTCTAGTACAAATTGCTTGTCATCCATCAGCGTCTAATTCAGTTGAAGTGTTACCACAGAGCCAGTATGCTTCTCTGCTTTCCTCACTGCTGTGCTTGTGCTTGGCAAGCAGCACTCTGCGAGCGTGTGCCTGTGGGTCCAGCCTGTGTGTCTGTAAAAGGGAGGTGCCTGACATTTATATTAGTATTTCTGAGCGGAGGCTATGGGAGGGTGCATGGTAGGGAGGGGGGGGGGGGGGAGGGAGAGGGAGGGGAGGTAGGGGTAGGGGGGGGCGGTGGGGTGGGTGGCGCTGGGCTGTGGAATGAAGTTGGGAGCTGTGGAGGGTTCACACACAGCCGAGAGAGCAGACAGAGGACAGCACAGGCTGCCTCACACACATCCACAACAACGCAACAGAGACGCAGAGAAAGAAGCTTGACCTAAAAGGAGGAGGAAGAACCCAGCGCTGAGGAGGAGGAGGAGAAGAAGAAGAAGAGGGTGACAGCATGGCCATGTACGAACCCGCCTACCTGCCCCCGAACGCCGAGGAACAGGACTTCATCCAAGCTTATGAAAACGTCAGAGAGAAGTATAAAGGTGAGAGGCTGCACTCACATTACAGAGATGACAGCTACTGCACGACTACATGTGATGATAAAAGGAGAGGGGAGGGTCTTATTCATTTGTCTATGTTTGGTTAGACTGACTATGCACAGGTGCAAACATGTGACTGTTTGCGTACCTTCGCGTACCTTTGATCGCTCTGGCTGTGTGTGTGTGTGTGTGTGTGTGTGTGTGTGTGTGTGTTAGTTAGTGTTAATGGAACAGAGGAGGGCAACCGTACACGCTGCATCTCCTGACTGCTGAGAGTTTTATTGATTGTCGCACATGTTCGCTGTCACTCTTCCAGACCGCCTCTCTGAGTGTGTGTTGCTGTTGTGACAGTCCAGTGGATTTACAGGAATGCCTCACTTTGATATGCGACCGTAGCAACCAGCCCACTCTGCCGACCCCTGACCTCGATGATACTAAGAGAGGGGTTTAGTTAAAGTCTGAGTGCTCTGCTGATTGTTATCCTCTCCTCAGTCACAACAGAGGACGTTAACAGGTGCTGCCGAGCAACAGAGAAATTCATTAATACACCACAGGGGAGTTCATGCTTTTCTTCTTCGATTCTCATCTCGTTTTTTTATCCTTTTATCCCTTTATCTCCTCAAGTGTGCAGCTCAGCATGCTTTCGCTTGATTATGACAAGCTACATAGTTTCTGTCTTTCTACCATTTTTGGAAATCTTCACATAGAGCGGTTATTAATGAGAGTAAGATTAAGATTTGAAGGATGAAGTTGACTTAGTTCTGGCAGGTGAAGAGCAACTATATAAGCGAAGCATCCATCCCAACACTTGGCTCATTTTCACTTTTCTGTCCTCTCTGCCTGCCTGCGTCCTGTCAGAGGATGCGAGATGCTTCCTCCAGGTGCTTTCAAATTTGAAGTTTGGTTGAGCTTCTATTCCTATCCCATATCTGATATGTTAATATCCTTTCACTTTTCCTTCCACTACATGTTTTTCTTTCTACTGTACATGTTTCATTCCCTCCGTTCCAACCAACACATAATCAGGAAGAGGGAGAGTTCCTCTATAAATACTGCCCCAGTTTTCTTTCTTCTTTTTTTTTTCTTCTTCCTGTGAGAATCTTGCGACTGAGCTTGTGCCGAATCACTGTTGGGGTTTTTTTCTTCTTCTGTGGATCAGCATGTTTGCATGTTTACCCATTTGTGTTGACATCTTGTATCTTTTTTTAAATTGCTGTGCTAGCATTTTTAGCATCTTTAAAGCATCAGCACATTGATTTTAAATGTCGGTGTAATTACTGTAAACAGACAGAACTGCGGCCAAATAGATTACACAAGCAGCCTCTTTACAGTGTATCGAGGGGTTCAACTTGGTGGGAAATTGTTTGCCTTGTGACACAAAACAGGAGGGGGGAGGTGCTGTTATCCAGTGCAAACAGAGCTGAAGATCTGGCAAGGGATTTGTTGAAAGAGCGAGTGACTGATTTCTTCCAACATGTATTGTACAAGCACAAGTGCAACGAACATGCCTGAGAATGGCAGAGGATAATTATGTCTTGATGCAATATCAGAATGCATTAAGTGTGTGTGTGTGTGTGTGTGTGTGTGTGTGTGTGTGTGTGTGTGTGTGTGTGTGTGTGTGTGTGTGTGTGTGTGTGTGTGTGTGTGTGTGTGTGTGTGTGTGTGTGTGTGTTGAGTTGAGTTGAGTTGAGTGTGTGTGTGTGTCTGTGTGTGTGTTTCAGGTCCTTACTCATTGTGCTGTTTCTGTACCAGGAGCTAATGGGAAGCAGCAGCCTGCTCTGTGGCAGGTGTTTATGTTCCAGACGTTCCTCTGTGTTCTTCTTTGACACTCCACTGAGGTCCTGCTCTCCTTATTAAGGCACACTGACGACAGCCAATGAGAGAGTTGTCTCATTTCTCTCTCCTTTTAAAAAAAATTGTTTCTCATACATTTTAGTCACAGTTATGCCTTATATTACAGAATTCCGACTAAGTCATGACACACATTATCAGCTACGGAGGAGGATGGTGAGCTTTAGGGAAGATTTTCAAACCTATGAAATCCTATTTACTCCTTTTGACGCTTTATACGTCATAACATGACCTGCAGTGTGGTTTTAAAGGTTGAGCGTGTGTTGGTGTACCTACTGATGCTTGATAATGGAAGGTATTTGGTCTGTAAACATTCTCAAGGTACCCAGCAGCATGGATGTTTCTGTGTTGCTTAGATACTCATCTTTATCCGTTCAGAATATAACCACACTGTCCTAAATACCTGTCCTTGTTCATATTCTCCACATACCGACCTGGTTTTATCTTGACCGAGGCCAAACGCTCCACTCTTTTTTTTCTTCCCTCGCACAGATGAGTTTTTATGTTTCAAAAAATATGTCTTCCAAGACCCACATACTAGATCAAGGGAGGGACACTCTTTAATAGTGAGTCCCAAAACATTTGGATATCTCTGTAGCCTCAAGACAGGCCACAGTTATAAGTTGATATTATGTAAAACCTTTACTGGATGTTAGACGGCAGTCTCATGGTATCTACAACATGCTGCCATTCAAAGGAATCATTTGCCTATGTAATCGCTGATGCTTTCTAGATATAGCATACAAGTTCCAGGTGTGGATGTTTGCCTATCAGATCACTGCCAGACAATTCTGTCTTGTAGGGAAAGTGACTGGAAAAAGACAGTGTAACGACTACAAGCTATTGAGGTACTATTTTATTTTCTCCAGATTTAAGTGATAATGTTTTTTTCAGTTGTAAAATACTATATACAGATATATAGATATAATACCTTAAACACTTGAAAAAGAGAAAAAACTACAATATGAATATGTTTAGATTACAATACCATCCAAACATGTTTAAATACAATTATAGTTTGTCTGCTCTTTATAACGTTACTCACTGCTGTCTCACTGCCTACTCTAAATTGTAGCCGGCTGGACGGTAAAGGCCTGGCTGCCTTCCCACTGTCCTCTAATGTAATTTGTGTTAGCAGCTGATGTCAATGTTACTGGGCCACCTGAGCGGGGGGTTTGCCCCGCTCATGTTGGGTGGACTGCTGAGGGTGCGCAGCTACGGCTGGCATCCATACTTTGCCCCAGTGTGTGTGTCCTGTAAAGCCCCGTCCTATGCCCCGCAGGGCTTAAAATAACCCCCAAATATAGCCACAGACATGTTCAGCTAACCAATTAAAGTGTTATTTTTGGCTTTCTTGATTGTCTGCTTAGAGTAATTTAAATTCCTGTTTCTCAGCTGCAGAAAATCAACAAAAAACATTTAAGAACGATTAAGCCAAGTCTAGCTTTGGTGTACACCAAAGAAATATCAGCGTTTAAGAAGAATAGAAAATATTTTTAAGTCATAATGAAGCCATAATAATCATTGCTGTCCCCTTTTAGCTGATACAGACATATAGTGTAGCTATCTTTATGAATGACTTCTATTTACAGTATGTGTCATTGTGTGAGGTGTGAAGTGGTGTGGGAAGTGCTTCGTCACGTTTGTGAATGAATGAACTCTTAAAAAAGCTGAGAGGCAACTGATGTATGTATATATGTATGCTTAAGTAATGTGTATTTAAAACTCACTGTTGGGTGTGTGACTGTTTAAAGCCGCTGACTGCGAGTCACCTCACATGTTGGGGTTTTCCCATCAGCCACTTGTCACTGGCCAAAACATGATAGTAATTTCTATTTCCTGTACTGCGGCTATGAAAAATTATTTAAATCAGAAAAGTTGTGTTATCTTCCTGAGCGGTGACGGATATCTCAATTGAGTATGACATCTTTTCTTTTGCTTCCTTTTCTTATGCATTTGGGAGTCTTACGTTGGCTGGCTGCCACGGTGGTGTGAAGTGTTGATATGGAGATCAAAGGGAATTCATTGGTGTTGGAGTGCCCTTGAGAAAAGCACTTAACCTCCAACATCTAGATGTGGATCAGCTTACTTTAAATTGTTATGTGAGGCCAAGAAGGTGTGTTTTGGTTCAAACAGATGCATCGATTATTTCAGTCACCGATTTCTTATATTTGGCGGAATTTCTTTAATGACATTGCAGAGATGCTAATAGCAGTATGACATTACAGAGAGAAAGAATAGGAGATGGTGAGTCATCTCTCTCACACACCCAGCATGCTTGTGGCTGCATTGCATTTGGGTGTATGCCCCGCGCCTGGAGAGTAAAGAGTTATCTCTGCCTGTCGTATGGGGGATTTGCATCTCAGCTATTCGTTGGGTATTGTCCCTGCTAGAGTTTTTGTTTCAGTCACAAGAACCTCAACAAAACTGCAGCAGGAGTCTACAGCCACACCAGCAGCTCTGTTAGCTGCTCCACGCTAACCTGTTCACAAAGCACTAAAAGCTCTAAACCCAATTACAGCAGAGGCTAATGGGAATGTCATTGATTTTGCAGGCATTTGGCCATAAAGCATCTAAAAAACAAAACATATTGGCCTGAATTGTAGTGCTATATAAAACGAAGGGGTCACCAAGTTCAGTTCCATCAAACAGTAGTTGAGAAATCACAGTCAGACTGACTACCTAACCATCATCCCCATAAAAACAAACCTACGAGGAAAAGGTGTCACTTACTGCACAACTTTTAGAAACCTTCATAAATTTAAATATAACTTTTATGCATATTGTTTAAAACTGCCTATAAAATCAACCTGTGCAGTATATTTTCCTTCTACCACTGCAGTAAGCTGTTTTTTTTCTTTTTTCCCTGGGACCTGCTCTGGCCATTACTACTACAAACACAAAGTGCTGAATTCATATTGAGGTCAGCCATATGCAGACACCAGTGCCAGGTGACATGCTCATGGAAAGTAGGCCGTTGGTAGAAAAATTTGGTGTAATAAGTCTATATTCAGCTGCATGACATTTTAGGATATTTCCTTTAATTGCAGTGGAGCCAAACGGTGCCCTTTTTAGCGCTGAAGCTGCCAGTTACCCGCCGTGCAAACCATAAAGGAAAATCTTAGTAATGGAACTTTTCTCTTTCTGTATATCTTCCCTAATACAACAGCAGAAATGGAGCACCACATTAAACTCATGCAGGGTGTGTCTCTCTCTCTGTGTAGCAAGCTTGTGGGTCAGAAAGTGCTTAGCTTTGTCTGTTAAGCCATGTTGCTGTGCTGTGAGAGCTGTCAGATTGGTGCAACCAAAAAGACAGTGGGGTTGTTCCTTTTTTTGGGGGGGGGTCATTTTATTTTTTTCATGTGTGTCAGCATCCTGCTGCCTGGGATAGATCAGCAGTGACACACAACTAAAGTCAGAGGTTACACTGGGGCAGGGCTTGAAAAGCTCAACTGTGCCGGGATTCCTTCAGGGCCTTTTAAGGGAGCGAGAGGAGCTCCGGAGGGATGCTTCCCCAATCTGTCGGCGTTTCCTGTCAAACACTCAATGATTTTGCAGAACAGAAGCTGCTGTTCTTTTCTGCCTGAATCTCTGGTGTTTTATGACTGTGTGTGTGTGTGTGTTGTGTTTGTTGTGTTTGAGAGAGAGAGAGACAGAAAGGAGGTAAATAAAAGTGAGGCTAGACGCTGAGATGTACACACACAGATACAGAAAACAATGTAAACCAGAGGTGTCATATCACAACATCAGATTTTGGTCCATTTTCAGTTAATGTTAATGATTTCCAATGGAAATTCTGGTTGTTGTTATGTGCTTTTGGGATACAGGAATTAAAGCATCTTACCAGTACTATTGATGTTTTTCTTTCAGTTGATTGCAATTCAATAATTGATTCAAGGGAAAGCTCAGTTTCACACACTTGTCTTAATTTTACAGTTTCAGCAACGATCCACATGGTATTATCAACTTTGTACTCACCAAGTTAAGTGCTGCGGTCTTAGATGGTGACAACATTGCTAAAAAGAAGTCAGACGGGGTAAGAAACATAAGCGATCGGATGATCATAGAAGTTTTAAACAAACTCCCAGGTTAGGAAAAAACAACAGTGAACAGTAATATTACTCCTCACACTGTCTACTGTAAACATCCACAAGAGTTTTCCGACTCTTGATTACTCTGTCCTGTGCAAGTGAGTGATTATTACCAAAGTTTTAGATACACTTGCATCCAGTTTTACCTCCAAATGAGTGGTTTATGTAATCTGGTGAGACTGTTGGCTTCTTTACAACCTGTCTAAATGTCTGCTCATGTTTATTGTCCAAGTTTAACTTTGTTGTAGCAATTCCATCTGTTCCCATATATATCAGCCATTCATTTGGTGCAAGTGAAATCCAAGCTTCCATGTTTCAGGATGTCTCAATACTGATGTGCAATGGGAATTACCCAGGTTGACAGATGTGCAACTCAGCAGTTTTATACAAAATTGTAAACGTTTTGTTTCTCTACCTCTCAGTTTTAGTGTACTAGCTCAGCTTTGGACTCTGTATGCCCTCTCCATCACAAGCTAATATGATGTGAATGTAAAAAAGACCTCATACACATTCGGTCATAACCCATTTAAACCTTTCAAAGTCATGCTCCTGCCTGAACGTATGACATTGCTGAGTCAGACAGATGTGTATCTGTCTCACTGATTAATTCTGCACAGCAGTCCTTTTGATAGCAGATGAGGTTGTCCCACTGATAATCCTATTTAATCTAACATGTTTGCTTTCAGACCACATAAATTCTGCTTAACTAGCAGATTGAGTGGCAACTGTCAGTTCATGATATCTTTCTGCATTGCATTGGAGCACCGAAACTTTCAGCTCGCAGCTTGTCAGTGTTGGACTTGTGCCTTCAGTCTTACTGCTGCTCCTTTTTACACAAACCAGGAGCACTGTGATATTTTAGTGTTTGCAGTTTCTCCCTGATTTTTACAAGGGTTCAAACACATGGTTTTGTGGGCTGGAAGGGAAAAAAGAGTGTGGAAAACACATTTGTGTGGAAAATGCTGAGGTTCTAACACCTGGGTTTTGTCTAACACAAAGACTCTCTGTGCCTGCATGGCTTTGTACTGCAGGGTAGGGCTACAACGCTTTATTAAGTCAGATATTAGTCTGGGATTGTAGCTTCAAGGCTCCAACGAGCTATGAAAAAGTTAATGGGGAAAACAAAAACATCCTGATGTGCTACAGCTTAGCGCACACACACACACACACACTCACACTCACACACTGGCATACCATTGTGGCAACATACTACTGTAGATGGAAAGGTCTTTTAAAACGTAGAGGAGTCACTACCTCCATAGCAGGGAAAACATTCCCTCCCCCTCATTTCCCAACCATCCCATCTCAAATGATTAAACTGTGTGCATGAAAGAAACTATGTGTGTTAGAATAAAACTATATTAGAGGATATAGAGAGATATGTGTGGACTCAAAGATGAAAGGCTTCTTTGGACTTTTATAGTGTTCTGACTTAGAGGAATCTCAGATATTTTTTTCGCATTTACTCCATTTAGGTGTTTCACACTTTACACAAGCCATTCTCAGGTCTTATTTCTAAATTTAAGATTTGGAATGTCTTAAACCCAGTTACTGCAGGTGTTATTTTCACAACACCAGTGACAGGTGTTAGTCCTTTTCCTGAGACTGCCCCTGCAGGATTTCGGAAGTAGGAGTTGGAAAGGCATGTCTGCACCTTAAAAAAGAAAAAGAAAAAAGGAGCTGTTTGCCAACAATCTTTTCTCTATTCAAGTGCTCAAATTGGTCTTGAATGTAATTCATTTCCTTGTCAAAATTTTGGAAATGGCGTGAGAGCATCAGCCACAGCAGACTATGCCCGTTCTGCCTTCCCAGCATGAACACCAAATACATTTCAAAGACATAATTTGAAATAAATCAGACAAATAAGGATACAATTCTGTGAATGCTGACAACGTACTTTCTGTTTCACATACTCCTTCAGTAATTGAGGTACCATCTGTTCCAGTATGGCTGGATTTAATAGAAACGTCTGTGTCTGCTGTGAAGGAGCACTCTGTTGAGGGGAGACAAGAAGTTTTTGATAGCTGGAGTAATTTTATTCACGTTGAATACTGTCCAGATCCTTCTGGAAGCTTGTGGAAGCAAGTGGAAACATTTCCTCTTTGTTGCCAATGAGACTTAAATAGACTTAGGGGTCATTACATACGCTGGAAATACCCTTTCACACATGATCTGATGTGTGGTGATTTTTATTAACAGGTAATGATGTTTGCTAGAGTGCATGTATGTATGCGTGTGTCCGTCTATTTCTCCGTCAGCCCTGTCATTTCCGGGCAATGAAAGGCAATGAGTTTATTGCTGGTCAGTGGTATTCAGGGCAACTGGAGCCGGTGTGACAGTCACCACACTGACCAGGAATGTCACAGCAGGTCACCCCACACAGCTGACAACGGGGGGAATGTGCACACACACACACACACACACACACACACACACACACACACACACACACACACGCACACACACGCACAAACACACCAACATTTTATATGAAGTTTCCCGCTACCCTTTCCACATGCACACGTACACCCTTGGGGGCTACAAAAATGCCAAAATGAATAACTTTCTAATCTGTTAGCAGATCATGTAATCTCTTTTAGTCTTAAATACCAAAAAGATGGAGGAGTAAAGCTTGTTAGCAACTGCAAATACCTTTCACTTTCATTCTCTTTTGCTTTGACAGGAGACGCAGCTAGTTAAAAACTTCCTTAAATGGCATCGCTGGCTCCACGGATTCCCAAAAAATGGTTACACAAAGCGGTGTTACATAAAAGGCATGATTTGTTTCATAGATAACATAAACCTCTGTGATGATGAACTGCTGTAAAACTAAACAGGGCCTCCTGGGCATTCGTGCGTCCATTGACCGCTGGATCTCCGAGGGGTGTGGTCGCTCTCCCTCAAACCACAGGTCAAACAGCAATGAATGGAAAAAAAAGTGGCTGTTTGTTTTCTTATCTCAAATCACAGCTAATTCTGGCCTTCCTGTAGTACTGTAGTTGCACTTTGACACAGTCGTTGTGTCAGGAAATAAAGCTCTCCAGTTGGTTTTCAGCAACCACTCTTCTGGTCAAGGTTGTCTCTGTAATGTTTTAAAAGTTCAGATGAGATGAGCCCAGTGTGTAATATTTCACCTCTCTCTCATGAAGCTGTTACAGCTGTTATCACAGTGAAGGTAGCACCAGCTTGCTTGATGTGTTGCAGAACCATGAGAGCTTACACAGTGGGGTGGAATGCCATGACCTCTGGTAGACATCATTCATCTTCGCCCTTTACATTCATACCCTAAATTCATAGCTGAAGGCCAGGAGTGATGGTCATGAATATGATATGGCAGTACAATTACTCAGTTATTTCAAGTGTGTACTGCACGTAGAGTTGTGCCAAGGCCAGTGTTTCATCTTAAAGAACAATACAGTGTGTTCAATTTAAGCAAATGGGAGTTTTTAATAACCTAAAGATAGTGACCTCAAGTGTTTATGCAATTTACAGTTTACATAGTTGATAAGTAAGACATTAAAGCAGGAAATGTTAGAAATGTCCCAAATTTGTACAATATTTTCACTACGAGGTTCACTGATGAGACTATTCCAGGTAAAGCCATTACTCTTAGTTTTGAACAATGACAGTGTGCCATGATTTTCCACTGGTCATGAGTCTAAATTGAGAAACAGAAGCCCCCAGATTTTAGTGATCTGAATTGTAGTTAGTGTCCAAACCAGTGCTTCATTTGACTTACAGTAGGAGGCAGTAGGCTGCAACAGTCAGTGGTAGAACAGAGACAGACAAACTGGTGTCAGTTTTAGGAAGGGTCTCTGGAAGAATTGATGTAAATCTGTCAGACATTTAGAACAAGTCTCACCATCCATCCTGGGAGTGGAGTGTAGCCAGTATAGCCAGAGTGGCGCCTCGAGCAGAAACTCCCTGTCATGCATAGCGGAGACAGAAAAAGATGATGAGGCACTCGGGGAGTGTGGGAGAGGAAGTGGATAGACAGAATGCTGAAATGAAACAGAAAAGATTAGGGGATTATCAACAGAAATTAAGAGGTCGAAAAGACAGAGCAAGAATGACAGGAAGGGTTCTGTTCTTTGCTCGCTTAGCGTTGACTGGGTATGTGCTTGATTTCACACTAGCGTGCAGAGTGTTTTAGATGGAGGGACATGTGTAAGGTGATACGGGAGGCCTGTTGTTGCGGTGGGCCTCAGGACTCCTGCTGGAAAGGTTTCATGTTTGGCCTCCTAAACTGCTGTTTCTTCCAAATGATACCTAGACAAACTTTACAAGACAAACTACACTCATAGTGTGCAAAGAAATACATACAGGTTACATTGTACATCAGTATGTCAGGGAAACACTGCTTTACATTGATTTAAAAACAAGGGTAAGAAATGTAACACATTTTTCCTTCAAGTGTTTATCTGTATATCACCATAATGACGTAACTGATAAGTATGCTACTTTGTCATTGTCCATAAAAATAGTGTTATGTCAATTTTGAATTTCCCCCTAGGGGGATCAATAAAGTTATCTTATACCTTATATACCCTATATACCCAATAGAAAGCTTAGAACCTGAATTTATTTAAAAGCAACACTCAAGTCCTTCAACATGCCAATAATAAAGCTGCTGTATTGGTAAAATAATGAGCTGCCAGTATTGCCACATTAGCCAAAAATGCTTTGTCATGAACTGGTTATATCAATCAATCAATTTTAATGGATAAACCATCAATATCACGTGTTGAATGCTCAGGAGGCCGCTCTCGTTTGGTTTTCTGCCCACAAACATGAAATTTCTTTTTCTGCTCGCTACCTAATTGTGACATCTGCCTTGTTGATCATACAACATTGAATACTACAGTAGAAGTGAAGTGCTGTGCTCTGCGGGGAAAATCTGACTGATTTGACACAACAGTGTCACAGTTTTCCATCCATCTGTTGGTTTTGTTTTACACACACACACTGCCAGTTCCATGTACTTTCCCTGAGGGCCTGCGGGAGGCATCGATTGGCAAAGACCGTGTTTCCAGCCTTATGTGAGCATCCAGCTCCTTGCTCCCTGGAGGTCTCTGCTGCTTGCTGGTTTCTGATCATAAGAAGTATGTCCCGTTTTTTAGTTTGCCTGTTACTAACTATACCATTAATAATTGATACGTTTTCCCTGTTGAACTACTCTATAATTCATCAGTACTCTTGAGGGTACAGCGATTTGAATAAAACATTCTTAAACATTTACACATATTCGTCATGATCTTTCTTCATTTTACATGTTGCTCCTCAAGGTATTGTATTTTGTCTGCTGTCAACTCTTCTTACTCTTTATACTGGTTGAGTTTATTTAGGCTTTACAGGGAAAGCACAGCCCCTAGTGGACCATTGTTATCATAACAACAGCCCTGACAATCAAAAAAGCAGAGGAATGGACTTTTAATGAAAACCACAAGGGATAAAAAATGAAATCTAGGACATTAAGTGCAGGTGCTGAAAAAGATCAAATTTCCTCACAGATATCTTTAAGGTTTTATTCTAAGATCATCTTTTAATCAAAGTGTGGATTAGCTTCCGCTCTTTCAGTAGCTGGTGGTTGAGTCTAACACTCAAATGACAACAAATGCAACACTCTGCAGTGATGATCTTGGTCCAGCTCCAAACTATAGACTCTGAGTTAAAGCCAGTGAGTCAGAGCGTGGGTGGGGGACCCATGGGTGCTAGCTTGCTCCCTGTCCGCTGCTCTCCCCTTAAACCATGGCCTCTTTTTTTCCCTACCGCTTAATAGGATGTGACTCGGAGCAGAACCTTCCAGTGTCTGCCTTGTTGTTGTAATTTATCCAGTCGCTCCAAATCTCGAAACGGGAGGCTCTTTATAGGGAGCGACTCCGGACAACTTAAAGGCTCCCGTGGGACCTGGTCTTAGGTCTTTAAGGGTGGAGCATGGAAACCTGCAGGGGTAATTCTCTCCGTGCCTCATCCCCTCTCTATCTCAACTCCCAGAATTCCTCACCAGGCTTAGCGAACAGTATTACAGCAGGGAGATCCCTGTAGATGTTTTAACAGCTGCATGATGTTTGCTTGTCAACATGGGAAGGCAAAAAAGTATCTTAATATTTTTTGGACACATTCTTCTCTAACCCAATAAAATGGTCTTGAGTTGGAAAGAAAGAAAACAATTTAAACTTGAGTTGTTGAGTAAAAATATTGAAATAAAGGCAGCACTGGAGCTATGGAGACCCTGACTTGTGAAGAGAATCTTCTAAACACTGATATGGTTTCTATGCCTACAGTGGTGATTCCTCTTCACAATACACCACACCCCTGATTGACATGCTGTGATCTACTGTATTCAGTCCATTGGCTTAACTATTTTATCACTCACTAACACAGAGGCCGTCTCTCTTGGTGGGGAAGCTGGTGTCCTGCTGACTGCTGCCCAGGGCTCTAAGCCGGTACATTGGGCCGGAGATTTGAGTGGCTGGGTGACCTCAGACAGAAGGAATGTTTTGTCTGGATGTCCACAGCAGGGCTTCTCGTCTGATGTAGACAGAGCAGGAGGGCTATGAGCAGCAGAGCTGAGAACCAGCAGGTCTATGAAACTCTTTGGTGACATTTGTTATTCACAGAAAACATTCTGCAAGGGATTTTTCAGTTAATTGTAGTATTTTTAAGAGCAATAAACCCTTAGAGAGAAAACACAAAAACCTTACATAGAGAAACTGGTAGAAAGAAAAATATTCACCCTTTAGAAAGCCTCCTTGTTGCCAGTTGACATCCTTTCACACAGTTATTCCAGCTTTTGTTGTCAAGAGTCAAGGCATGCATGTTACAGTAGTAAACTGCTGTATGTTAGGGTTTGGGTGTAGGCCCCATCCCTGTGTCTTTAACACAGAATTCCCCGCTGTTAATAAAGCTTCATACCAGCTTCAACTACCTGCATAAAAGGAGAAATAAGCAAATGATTGTGAAGCAGAGAAAGTTCAGATTTGTGTTGCTCCGCAGCACAAAATGAGCAGTCTTTGTGATAGGGTTTGATTAGGTTTCAGATAAATACCAGTGACTCAACTGTAACTCAAGCAATGGCTGAGATTCCTGACTATTAAAAGTGACTTTCTGACCTCCACTTTGGTACTAGATCAAAAGAAAATTACAATATGCCTTCAAGTTTGGAGGACCATTTTACAGGAATATTCAATAT
The DNA here is from genome assembly GCF_963691925.1 of Scomber scombrus. Classification (NCBI taxonomy): domain Eukaryota; kingdom Metazoa; phylum Chordata; class Actinopteri; order Scombriformes; family Scombridae; genus Scomber; species Scomber scombrus. Next base: position 8,040,135 of record NC_084976.1, read on the forward strand.
GTTGTCAGTGAGAAATGAAATGTCATCATATATCTAGAGGAAGAACATCACTGATCACTTTATGCCTCTTTACTGTAGACTTTAACAGCAGGATAAAGATTTTATGTATAACCATTATAATAAATGAATACCATAAATAACTATTAGAGCTAATGCAGCTCTTAAATGTATCTCATGGTCTTCATTAACAGATGTACACTTATCACAAATGGCCATATATGTTTTTTTAATTACATTTTCAGGTACAGTAGGTTTCACTTTGTGGCATTAGTTCTTTCAACATGGTTAAAGTAGTTTCAACTCTGCAAACCACACATACACAAAGCTTCCTTCTGTTTGTCTAACGTCTGAAAATGTGAAGGACATGCAGGACTGGAGCAGGAGAAGTAATCTCGCTGGCATGCTTGATGTTAATAAAGTCAGCAAAAGGTGGCGAAAGGGGTTGAGAGATTTCCTAACTAGGCTTGACAAATAAACCTCGACAATTTACAGGCTGGCCGACTGCTAATAAACTCTTGTGCAGATTGGCAGGATCCTGCTATAAGTCTGCACTGGACTAACAAGCTGCACAGAAGCAAATAACTCCAGCTCATCCTAGACTAGCATGACAAAAGCCCTGCGCCTCATAACTCCCATTCCTTACCCAAGACTCAGTTATGAAACTCTGCTAGTCCTTTAAAGATCCGTGCCTGTAACCTTGAGCAGCTGAAGAGTTAGTGTTTGACATTGTAAGCTGTGTTTGATGCAGTATGTAACAATATGAGCAGCTGCAGGACTACGGTGTGTTTTACATCTCAGTGAAACATTTGATAAAGAATAGCCGATGACAGTGTCTGCACAATCCAAATGCCAGCCACAGGGTAGAAGTTCAATCAGGATGTAAGAAAATGATGCAATATATTGAATGTTATGCCGCCAAGTCGGCTGAATAACTGCCAAGGTAATTTACAATGAGCCAAGACCAGGTATTCTGTAGACGATGGCAACATACCTTTACATTTTCTCCATACCTTTTACGCATTGTGTAATAAATACAACAATTAAACAATATTAGACCAAAATCTGCCAGCAAACCTTCTGGCTCCGTATTAGACACAGCTTACTCACAGGTTTTTTTATTGCATCCAGCAATTAAGTCCCACTGTTAGATTTCCATTCCTGCCTACAACTGAAGAAAATCCTGCTGCAATTAGAGGCATTATCTGTGATTGAGTATCCAGCTGCAGGCTGTGTATTAATGAACATGCTGTTGGCAAAACTGCTAAGACTCAACAGAATCAGTTAATTACTCGACAAATAAACATTAGGCATGTCAGCAAATACAGCGCAAAAACACATATTGCTCATTTCCTCATTTGATAAGCAAGTCATTTCCTTCTTTCAGTCGAATTAATATTTACTGAGTTTTATATTATAGCAGAATCTTCAATCATTAACTTGTCCATTAAAATAATATTTGTTTTCAGGACAGATACAGCTAAAACATTCATGCAAACATTAATGCAAAATTGTTCTTTTAGCAAACGCTGGTTAAGATTGAGATAATTTACAATCATTTTCAGCTATTTTGTTGCCACTTCTTGATGCATTTTTAGTGGCATTGGGAATAAATTCAACCTATAAATCTGTATTGAAGAGTTCTAGCCAGCAGAGGACAAGTTTTACAAATCTTATATAGCCTAGTGTAAGATTCTGCAGATACTTGCACATTTTTGAATAAGAATAAATGTCCATTTGTCCGTCTTTCATATTATTATTTATTTCTCATTTTTTGACATCGTCATTATTTGTAATGCATATCATTGTAGTTTAGTCTAGTTTAGTTTAGTCATGGAAAAAAGGTTGTTATTTTTCATAATAGATTTAATTGATGACATTAATACTGTTTCAACATGATCATCTTGCTTCTTTGAACAAATAATTCACATTGAACTCTTGAAAGTACAAGTACTATCCTTTGTTAATAGCCAATTCAGTAAAAACACCCTTTTGTGGGATTGTCTGGCCATTCTTAATGGCATATATCGTGATGCCAAGAGTCGGGCATCGATAGAGGGATGGGCACAGGTCCAGAAAGCCACTTATGTCAGCCAAAACAAGCATTCAAACACATACACACACAGCTGGATCCATCTGTAAGCTTGCATGTGTCATTTTGTTGTACGAGTTCGTTACAGAATAGAAACAAATCTCAAGAAGTACTCAGACGACCGTCACAAGTACTTGCAAGAGCTGCATGCTTCAAAAATACACACTCTAACAAACACAGATATACACACATTATTGAATTCTCTTTCACAGTACAGAGCAGCAAGACTCCCATTATCCCTGCTGCCAAAAATGTGTCAGTCAGTTCCTCCAGACATCCTTTATTACATACAAGAGGCCAGACGAAAGCTCAATCAAATAATAGCTCTGAAACAAGGCTGCCTGCTGTCTGAGCTGGGACGGAGGCTAGCGGATGAATTGATTTGTCATCTTTTATTTTGTTAGATTTTGATTTGGTAAAGCCTTATCCATTTCCTGCAGCTTTGACCACAGCCTGAGCTACTTGATACAAGCAGGGCTCCTTCAGTTGTTGTGAATGCTCTCAACCCACCAGACAGGATGGGCTTTATTGGTTAAGGACACTTTTGGATTTGTTCACATTGGAGACAGACAGAGCCAAGTTGCCTCTCATTAGAGTTTTATTCTCACATCAAAAGCTTTTCAACATATTTGAAGATTCAATTCACACTTTGAGTATGTTACATTCAGGATATAGAATTGTAGTTTGGACTACAGCCCTGAAGATGACAGTGTTTTTAACCCAGGTGTCTCATCTTTAACTGCATTTTATCATTGGGCCCAGTAAATTGACAGACTTCTCAAAGAAAAAACACCTGCTATGAATGACATGACTTTTTATTGTTCGTGTTTTCCCTGTGAACTATTCAAGGAGTCACAGTGTACCTAAAGCAGAAGAAACACTGTAATCTTTTTCACATTTTTAGCATGCCTGCAGATATGAAATTGTGCAAGCAGTTATCATTTCTTTGCTTCAGGCGTGTATCACAGTAGGCAACAGAATTAATGTTGTAAAGGGACTTTAGGATTTTCATTTGCTCTTTATTGAACTGGCATGTCTGAAATGCCTGTGTAGGCAACTTTTATATTCTAGCTGCGGCTGCTGCTGCTGCTGCTGCTGCTGCTGCTGCTGCTGCTGCTGCTGCTGCTGCTTGTTTCTACAGTTTTACTCAAAGTTGTGTTCATTCCACATTTCTCTAGTACAGTGGCTAACTGTCTCCCGCTAACCTGGCACTACATACATGATTGAAAGTCATTCATTATTTATTTAGTTGAGTTACAACATTACAAAATGTTCTTAAAGCTGCGCAAATCAATATTATTATATGAATAATGGATCAAATGCAACATGAGAAAGGGGTTGCTTGTAAAGACAAACCTGCAGAGAATATTCACCCAACTCTGCAGTTCCAATCAACTCTACTCAGCTTTTCAGTCTATTTATTACTTTGGTTTTAGGATCTGCAGCTTTACTTTCATTAAACGTGCTTCCATCCCCATCTGTTTTCAGCAAAATATCCCTGAAAGTCCTCAACTAACGGCGGACAGACAAAGCTAAGGAGAAGCTGGTGAACATAGCGGAGCATTTAGCTGCTAAAGAGCCAGATAGAGTACTCCCCTTGGAGAGGGTGGAGGCTAAAACAGCTAAAGGGACATTTAATATTGGACTCATACTAATCCGGTGGCCAGAAACACAACTTCATATAAATGCAAATGTTGCTCAGTGTCTGATAGTTGTGCAAATAGAAATGTAAAGAAGCATTTGCTTGTTAACACATTTGCTATAACAGCTTTACATGGTGGTAATATGTCAATGTGGTTGTTTGCTTGTTTATAATGTGTAATGTATAATGCATCCAACAACAACAAAAAGAAAAACAAATTATTTATTTTAAAAGTGTCATTATTTTACAGATGACACTTTTGTGAGTGTTGACATAATTACAATCACACAATAGTGATATTTAATTTATACTCTTTAGAAGTGATTTTATTTAATACAATGTGCTTAGTGTTCAGTGTACCAATCCATTAGTTATCCCTGACTATTAGCTGCTTTAATAATATACCAAAATGTTCACAACTGGTAAATGCACTATTAGCACTAAGCTAGTTTGGTCAGGATTTAGAGAGAGAGAGTTGCTATATCTTTCCATATGTTTGTGGTTAGTCTGTGTAAGCAACAGCATCATGCTGAGAATTACTGTGGGGATCTGGGTGTGGTGCTGGACACACACGCACGCACACACACTCACTTGTATTTATTTATTTTTTCATGTCCTCTGGACCTTGTGGTAGTAAAGCTGTTTTTAAAGAAAGAAACATCCAGCCTTTGGTTTCTTTCTATCTTTATCCTTTACAGACACTTCCAAACACTTCCTAATGCCATCTTTACATGAATGATTGACAGATAATCAACCGCATATCCTGATTGGCTGGTTTGTGCCAAGCAGGTAGCAGTGTGACTTAGTGATTGGCTGGACTTGATGTGTAGCTACTGATTGAAAAGCCAGCTTTAGGTGAAAGAGGAGGTGGAGGAAGAAGAGGAGGGGTCAAGGGAGGAGCTCTGCACTGTGCAGATGCCTGCACACAAAGAATGTTTGTGCACGTGCGTGTGTGTGTGTGTGTGTGAGGGACTGTAAATGAGTGTGTGTGCGCACATGGTGTAGCACAGGAACCAAAACAGAGGAGAGTCCCAGTCAGCAGATCTGCAGTAGCAGTCAGAAGAGGAGAGTGACCAAGGAGAGACAGAAAAGACTTCAGGCAGAGGAATATACTCAGACAAGGCATACATTTTTTATCATCACTTCATCAAATACACAAAGGAGACAAAACTTCTCTTCATCTCCCACATCAACATTTACAACGTCCATTATCACCATTCTTCACAAGGAGGCCAAAAAGTGACAATGGACAGCTGCAGGTCCATCCAAAATGAGATTAACTCTCTAAAAGGTATTTCCATATTTTGATATTGATTAGCAGTATTAAAGATGTCTATATTTGTCTGTAGATGGAAATAGTATTATCAAGCAGAGCTGCAGAGCTGTTATTGTGTCTCTATAGGAAGGCAAACAGGGAGGGGTGTCCGATACAGGCATTGTTCGAAAGGCAGCGGAAGCTCAGAAAATCCCACACTTTAAAATCGGCTTTCACAATCATATAAAAAACTTGAAAAACCTGGACTACAAATGGAAGGTTAGAAGTATCTCCTCTTGTCTGTTTTTGATCTCTATTTTCTGCCTTTGTGCTGTTGACACAGAAAAGTGTGTCACTGCATCCCTGCCTGTGTGGATAGATCAACACTGAAGGAATAATGCATGCTTCTATTTGAGATATGAGCACTCAGACCACACATTTGCCATGCAAAACCCACCATGTAAAGTTGGGACAACGCGCCCCACCTAAAATTAGTGGCAAAATTTGTGCTTACTGAATAGGCAGCACCACATTTGCTCATTTGTAACGGTTACATGTCCTTTGACTATTACATAAAAAACAAGGAATGAAATACAGGACAACACAAAAAACCTTTAATTTTCTTTCAGTTTCATTTTTACGCTTTATGTCAGCAAAAAGTATCCCTTTTGAATCAGTCAGCGTCATTTTTATTGTCTTCTTATTTCATTACTGGTTACTCCTTTACAACAAGTGACCTGTCAGGATTTACCTCTCAGAACCAGTTATGCACAAATGCTGCTCTGGTTTCTGTTGTCAATGAGTGATGAGTAACATGTCTCCAACAGTACAGTAAACAGTGAAAGGCATTTTGTTTTGCTACCCAGATAATAATGATAATGAGGAAGATGATGTGATTGGAGTTCACAATACACACAGTGCTTGTCGAGTGATATGATTTGTGATAATACATACGTAAGACATATTTCTGAGCAGTCTTTAAACAGCATCAGCATGCAAACAGTAGACACATGGCAAGTCAGGTTTATTTGTCTTGTACAATGTCTCAAAAGGCTTTACAGTTTTCTTGCAGTTCCAGGTCCAGTTTAAAGGACAGGCTTACAATATTTCAAGTCTGTCATAAAGGTGTCAGGTGCCCATTTGATCATTAAGTGGCTGATCACTGTAATCATACTGACTATTTAAAGAATGCAATGTATGTGAGGGAGGGACCAAATCCACAGTTCTCATTTTAGTTTTTAATTAGAGGTTTTTCTGAAGCTATTATGAAAGTCTGTCACTGTGGAAAATATCTACTTGATGTGTGTAACTCAGAGTCTTTTTAGTATAAAATTCTCTCTTTGTGTTCCCCTGTGGAAGTATAGTAACAAAAAGGAAATTTGGCCACAAAAAGTCTGACCTAATTTGACTAATTTTGACTTATTTGAACTACTGAAGCCTAGTATATGCTTCATATTTGCTTGTAAATTGTGAACATATCCTTTAAAGCTCTCTATGAAGAAATAAAAGGAAATGTGTCCAAAAAATCTTAACAAATTGAGGTAGCCTTGGTAGAGATCTACCCATGCTGGATAGTGGCTGTGAGTGGCAAAAGGTGAATGAATGTGTAATATTTAGTGTAAACACAAGATGCACTTCCAAATAAGGTCTCAGAAAAAGGTCCAAAGTAAGAGCAGAAGGGATCTTATGATGTCATTATGCCATACCCAGCCCTAAAGGGTGGGGTGTCAGGGTAGGATGATGGAGGTAGTCATAGAGATAAAATGTAATGAACACTGTTCTGACTTAACAGACCTCAGCCACCACCCAGCAATGTGTTTTTCCAAGGAAGTGTGCTCGAGCATGATTTTGATATCGAATTACAGAATGAATGAATTATGCCACACTTGGAGAAAACAGATGGCATTCATGATGAAAACATTGGAGATGATCTGAGCTTTATATGTGTCCCAGAATAAATCTTGATGTAATTCCAGCTCTGTTGCTTTTTCACACTCCAGTTCCTTCTGTAGAAGGTGTGTGTGAGTCTTCACGCAGTCACACTAATACAGAACCGTTTATTAGATCTCACCACAGTGCAAAAGTTAGACAAGGACCTCAGTGACTTATGAGGAGCTTCTTAGTTTTTGATGGTCATTCATCAGTGTCATGCTGGGAACATAGTGCAAACCCATGCATTTTTCCCCTGTTCATTTACAGTATCATTAGATAAGTAAGTGCAAAAAAGAAGCTATGATTCCAGGAAGCTGTCAGATGTTCACTGTGTGTAATTAATGTGATCTCTCCAGTAGTCTCTCTCTGTCTGCCTCTTTGTGTCTTTCCATCTCATCCTCGGATCGATTTCAGTCTCGGTTGCACTTCCTGAGGGGGGAGATCTGCAGCCATATACAATCCCTGTGGTCGCTCTCTGTTTTACATCATGAGAGATACCCACAGACAGTTACTATGCATTAAGATGAGAGCTACAGAAAAGCATCCTGCTGTAACCCTGCACCTGTTCTCTGGCAATTATAGTTTCACAGCTGGCTTATGTAGAAGGGAGGAGAAAAAATGCAGACTTTCTCTATTCATCTCCATCCTCCATCCTCTGTGTGCTGTCATGAATCTGGACTTCATGCATATTATTACTGAAAGGCTCTGATCTTCTAGGCATTTGAACTTCAAATTAACCTCTGAGTTAACACAGTAGGTTCGGTTGCCCTACTCCCCTGCTCGCCTGTGCTCATGTTGCATATAACGATCCGGGCCCGAGCACGCTTATGTCATCACAGTTTTTTGTATTGAAGAAAGCGCTCCTGCACAGCACAATGGAGTTAATAATTTTACTTACTTTGTGGCTTATTTGGAGTCGATTTGGGCGCGGTGACACATGGCCCTCACACATGCCTTATAGAGCCTCATTAATTATGCAACGCAGCAATTTAATGAGACAGTCGCATCATTGACGTCACGGTTAGCGATCACACACACACTGCCCGAGTCCAACTTAACCGTGCCCTGACACGGTACAGAGCAATCACACTAGTCAAACGAACTGGACTTCAGGGGTCCAACATGCTTGAGCACATACGGATTGCCTAGTGTGAGAACGCCCTTAATGTGGCCACCACTGAGATGGTTCTTTGAGATGATATACATTGTTCTCTTTGTTTGTTCATGCATGATTACTGCTCTAGTCTATAGCAACACACTCCTATTCAGCATCGCTCTAAATCACAAGGTAGTACACAAAAGGGAACGCAGTTAGTCAGGGGAACATATTTAAAGCACAATATGGCCTGATCAGGTACAATAAATAAAATGAAAATAAATAAATGAATGAATAAATAAAAAGGTTCAAAAATGTCACAGAATATTATTTATTATAACACAAATTGAAAAACATGCCATACCAATGACCAAAGCAAAAATCATATCTCCTATGCTTAGTGTGTGACATACAGTAACCTATGGTTCTGTAGCTACTTTTTGTCCCACACTATTAATTGTCCCTTTGCAGGAAATGTTCGTAGGATTATAAGTGTGTTTGTATTGCCGTCCAGCATATTTTGGGAAAAAGATTCACTCAGACTGCTATCTAAGAGATTGCAAACCATCCTGTTAGGACAATGTAGTGTAAGCTCATGACATTTGTTCAGAGAAGAAATACTAATTTTATCATGCTCTGCAGCTTCAGGGGATTTCACCTTCTTTCTCCAGTTTAAAAAAAACAACAACAGTATTTTCTTTATAGTATCTGTATCAAGCCATGGCATGTACCCTGCACTCATTCATGCACACACTACTACTTATTGTACACACACCTTCCTAATCAGAGTGAAAGGGAATTCCCTGACCTAGGTATTTGGGGAGTTTCTACTGGCACAGAGGCCTGCCTGTCTTCCTGCCTTCATCTCCCTGTTTCTGTGCCATGGCCAAAAAATTTCAGCCACTGACCTGCCTGACTGACTGTGCCCCCATTTCCTGCTTGTCCAGCACACTTGCGTAAACTTGGTTTCCTTCTGTCATAATTCTCTCTACCTCTGTTTCCTGACTAGGATAGTCAGTGGCAAAGGTGACATTTTACACAATTTTTCATGTCTGGTGTGATGTAAGGTAAACAGAGGTAGGTAGGAATAAGTATTCTTAGTACTTGTGCCATTGTGTGATGAGCAAATATCAATCATAATTGCGATCGACTATTTACCAGTCCTCTTCCAGTTGTTTACCTCAAGCATCTGAGAGATGACTGTCCTTGATGCTCTAGGGTTAGGGTTAGGGTTTTGTCACATCATCCCGAAATTGTTGTTGAGGTTTCTTTGGGTTTCCATCTGCTCCTTAAAGCACATCAAATAAAGTAAACTTGTATGAGATTTGGTAGGGAACAGGTGTTATCAGTATTCTTTTGCAATGTTATGTTCCCATAATCACATGTTGTGCTGTGTCAGCGTTTACAGGTCTGGGTGAACACTCTTTGAAGTATCTGTCTGGGCTGCCGTCATGGTGCATTCATGTGAAACGATGAGCAGTGCCAGTAACAAACTGGCTGGTCACATTATCACCAGTTTGCTGATTACAGAGAACACTGTTTGCATTCAGGACAGTTTCAGGCCTGTGTTTGCTGCCAGACGTGGGCGGCGCCATAGCCTGCGATGATGATGAATGTATGCTCATTTGACAACAGAGTGAGAGGTGGTATGCCTTGTGTGTTTTTGTCTTTACTTTGCACTGTGGCCCTTCATACTAGTGTGAAGGGTGTGTGCACATGTGAGGAAGAGAGGCAGAGATAGGTGTGCACGATTTTTGTCTATGTCTGATGTGGACATACCTTTGTGCTTGTGTTTGTTTGTGTTTTTCTTACAGTACATCTAGTCATCGTTAAACTTTGCCCTACTTCTTGTCTTATCAGATACATAAAATTATAGGTTCAGGATGGATGCTCAATTGTTGTGTTAACATATAATTTATCACCTGATTTGACTGTTGTTAGCCTACTCAATAGGTGTTATGGCATTTCTGTCCAAAAGTACTAAATCTACTCTACTAACAGGTTTAGGAGGCTTTTTGTGTGTGTTTATGGAGTCCTCCCCTTCACACATGACAGACATAGTGGTGTTTGGATTCGGAAAACTGTGATTGTGTCCAACTGCCTGCAATTTGAAATGGAATTAGTCGAATGCGCCAAAAATCCACAGCGCACAACGCAATGCCTTTACCTAACCCTAACCTGCCTTTGCACTAAATTGTATCGAATCGTGTACCATGACCATGAAAACAGGATGAAGACGCAGTTATCAAACTGGACTTTACATTTCACTTTTACATATTTCATCAAACACTATAATTTCTAATTGTACCTTTTTATAGATAGCATAGTTAGAAATGAAAGTATTTATTTTGTTTACACTAAGCGTGACATTATTTTACGTTACACACAGCACCATCTGGTGGTGAAAGCAAATTTTGCCTTCTTCCACAAGGATTCACGCGTAAATCATTTGATTGATAGATTAGACATTTTTTAAAATCCCTCTTGGGAAACTCATTTGCCACCAACTCAGCTCATACAGATAACAAACAATATGGACATTGCATTCACAGTACATAACAAATAAATAGCACCATAAAAGCCATTTAAGACATGATCAATGGCTGAAAGTTGTTCATTAAAAAGTCTGACTTCTGCTGAAAACAAAAGACCTTCTGAGTCATTTAGTAGGACACTGAAGCATCACTAGTCCTTCACTGAATGAACTTCTGAGTCCGTTAAAAAAACAGAAATGTTTTTAGTTTGGCCCTTGTTCTCCTTTCTGCATGACTTGAGTCTGGGGTAAGACCAATCACTGAGCCATCCTTTCAGAATATATTATTGATCCTGTTTTTATCATCCGCAGTGATGCTACTCCCCAACCAGCAGAGCACAGCATAAAAGAAACACTAAAAGAACATGAAAAAGCTTCTTGCTGATATCAAAGTATCTAAGCTTCCTCCATCTTGACTGACTCTTCTTGAATACAACCCCTGTGTTCTTTTGTAATATTTAATAATATTTGTAAGACTGGACAATTTTTATCTGCTGACCCTAATTATTACTGGGAAAACCTCCTCTTTTTTCCTTCAGAAATCAATAATTAGCTTTTTGGTCTTCCCAACATTCAGTTTTTTAAAATTGCATCACCTGCTCACAAATAACTCAACCTCTCTTTTGTGGGCCAGGTCATTGCCTTGGTTAGGTAGACACACAATGGCAGTGATTTCACCCATTTAGTTAGCTATACAGCTGGCAGCCTTTCATTGTCAGATACTGAAATCTGTTGTTTGGCTTGACTCTATTTACTAGTAATTGTTTCTGGTAAGTGCTGCTATATTGGATCCATGGCTCAAGTCTTGGATCTTGCTGACAGAACTGAAGAAACACGGAGCACAAAGACAGGAAGGAAACGTTTTTGAAGACTCAGGGAGTTGAAGCTGCTATAATGGAGACTGTTGATATAACATAAAACGTGCTACTTACATCATCACAACCGCACTACTGTGCAGTTGTATGTGTGTTTGAAATAGATATATTTGCTTGTTCAGTATTACAGTAGCCTGGATAAAATCAATGTAATTCACCTTGGCTGCAGTTCTAGAGTCATGGTGTTACTCTGCAAACATTTGCTCTTTGATCAGAGTCAGCCAGCTGCCAAAAATGCCAAAAAAGGTAACAAACTGTTTGACAAAAGCTGCATGTCAGAGGAATGGAATGAGAATCTGGTTAATTGAAGCTTAGATGACAATGAGATAAGAATTTGGGAGGAAAGTTTGTGGATCCTCCACACTTTGGCAGGGAAATAAGTTGGACTCTGAACTTAAAAAGAATGATCAGCATTAGGCCCTTGAGCATAAAGCACTCCAATCTGCAATCACACATCAGAAAATCAAACTAGTGTTCAATTTTCCCACGATTGGCTAGCAGCAGAGATTGAGGACTGAACAGCAACTTAAATTTCATGTTAGGTCAAAGAAGAAGTGACTCAATGACCAACTGTAAGGAGAAGTGACTTCCTCTCTGTTTGTTTATTTATTTGGATGCCTTTATCAGAAAGGGTTCAGAGTCAGCAAATGACTCAAGAATGAAAGAATGCCAATTTAAATGTCCTTGTGAGTTATAATCTTCCTTAGCTGATAAGAAACTTCCTTAAGATAGGGAACACAGAGATGTGAACATATTGATCAGTACACAAGTAAACTGTTTAAGAATAATGATGTTTAAATATTTCATAAAATCTTGAGGATTTACATGTATAATTACAAATCATTTTAGGCATTTGCTGGTTCCAGTTTCTCAAGGGGAGGATTTGATCCTTTTTCTTTGTCATGTGTGATTGTAAACTAAATACATTTAAGTTTTGAGTTTTCTGGGTAAAATTAAAAAAAATACCACTCAGTAAACAATGTCTGAACCTCATCACCAACTCCACCCTCACCAAACACTAAAAAACAAGGTGCAGCAAAGCATTTACGACAGACAGATTCAGGTTTTATCTCCTCTGATCCACTGCCGCCGACAGAGGATTTCCACAAAAGTTCCGCAGAAAGTCTGGGCTTTTAGATATTTACGAGTCTCCTGAATGCAACATTCAGTAGCACGGGAAGAAAGTCTTATAATGATCAAACTGTGGAGGTCACTTAGCTTCTGTGTGGTCTGTTCTGTGTGGTCCGTTTAAGATGACAGGACAGAACAGGACAGGACAGCACAATGGATTGTGTGACTCCGGTTAGTGTTGACTTACGGGAAAACTCCTCCATCCTTTCCTCCTATTTTAACTTGTATCCCACCACATGGGAGTTTCATCAAATTCCTCGGTTGTTTAGTATCTATCAGGCTCTGTAAAGCATGTTGCAGCTGTGATACAACAACACTGAAAGAACCACTCAGATTTACTTCTGATAGAGATTTGAACTTGAGGAAAAACCATTGTTTACATTTCTCTGGCACATCAGCACTCTTTGTCACTTTATACCCATATGACTCTTAGACTTCCACGCATCTGGTTTCACACCCTCCTCCACAATCCCTTAAGCAATTTACACAATTCAGGACATTCCAGTGACACAGTTATCCCCGCATCCCCTCTAGGAAATGCATCATGGGTATTTTCCTCTGTGTGTTGTTGTGCTATTTGTGGTGATGGTGAGGCCCATGGGGAAAGACCTTATAGTATAGTTAGGCTCCACAGCTGTGATTTGACTTAGTGTCCCCCTCATGGCAATCATGACCAGACAGTGAGTGAAAGGAACAGTCCCGTCTGCACTATTCACTTCCTCAAATTAAGTGTTTCTGGTAAAGAGGTGGAAACTTTGCGTGTGTCTGTGTGTGAACTCATGCTTTGAGTGTGTGATTCCATCAGAACACAAATACAAAGGGTGTGGATAATTTGTTTTCATGATTCAAATGAAACCAATGAATCAGTTGTGGTAGCACAGGGGGCACAGTGCTGTTTGAATTCATAGTTTTAAAAAGTAGTTTCTGAAGTATAAGACTACAATCAGAATAGATATTAAAACCATGCTATTCGTATAGATGATTCATTTGTGAATTACTTTTTATTAATATATCCAATTTTCTGTGGGTAGTTAGTATTTAAATCTTTGTATTCCTACAGTTGTAGTTGTAGTCTCCTTTTGATGTATACAGTGCAAAACCTTCACCTGCCCAACAGCTGCAAGGGAAAAAAGAACACAGCTGCTGAAAAAAATAAATGTTTTCTGCATTTAAGTTCAAGTACTGTTGCTGATTTCCTTGAGATAAGTGTCCGCATCTGCATCAGGCATTACAATTACAGTATAATGAGAGATTACTTGGAGGAATCTAGACATTTGTGTACATTACAAATATATAAGAAGGAGATTTTAACTTATGCAGCACTTTTAAAAACAAAACTTGCACAGTTCCACATAGTTGAAATATCTAAGTAGCAAAACATCAATCAAAATTTCAATTTCCTTTCATAAAAAAAGCAAAGATATATAAATGATTGAATACATATTACTATAGTTTGATATTAGAGGCTAAAGGTCCCAAATTCAGCTGCTTTGGAGCATAATTAAGGCTATTGTGAACCTCTGAAAAATATCCATACTGGGATAAATAGCAGTACATTTATCACCGAAAGGATCAAATATCAGATTTTGTCATAAACATGAATATAGTGAATCCCCAGTGGTATTGCAGTGTTTTGCAGTGTGGTTGACAAGATACAAATACAACAAAATAATTAACCTACATCTAACACTAGATACATTGATTGATTGATTGGCTGTCAAAGATGATGCATTAGACATTTGACTGCTTAACAACTGAAACTTTGGCCTTGAGAGCAAGATTAGTAAGATTTACAGAACAAGGAAAAGACTAAACGTTCATGTCCAAATAAAATATAACTACTGATTAAATGTTATTTCAACAGAGAGATAAAAATTGCATCACTGATAACCTAAAAGCATTAGCCATAGTTGTCATTTGTAACTAAGGCTTCATACTTAAGCTTCATTTATAGGACTCTCTCCTGGGTCCACTTGATATCTCCAGGCTGGGTTAATGTGTGTGGTGCAATTTAAGAATAAGTGTTAATCATTAACCCTTTTGCACAGACCACATTCAGTTAAACACCTGCTTCACACTTCAGCTTTTGCACCACACCACCATTTACTGTAGCTATTCGCAGCTATTATTTACACTACATGCAGGATGTAATTCATTATACATGTTGGACTTTTAGTGCCTTTAATGGATCCGGCTGCTCCAGCTTCAACAATACACGCCTGAAGAATTTTAGGAGACCTAGTTAGGCGGCCTGATTGCATATATACACTATATATAACTTTGACACTGTTTCCCCTAACCGACACACACACGCACACCCTCTCTTTACAGTATGTTACACAATTCCTACACACTCTTTCCTCTTTCACAAGTGTTAGCACAAAGCCAAGTCACTGAGACTACAGTATGTGGCACTGGTCCAGTTCATTTAAATGCTACGGCCCCTTGCCTGTGTGTAACTCTGATGCTGCTGTGTCTCAGAACAGAAAAGACAGTAGACAGTAGTCTTTCTCTGATTGTCACCCAGTCTTTTCATGTCTGCACAGCGAAAGCATTTTGACACGCTATCACGATACAGTAGATGTAAATGTGAAAATGTCTTCCCACACAAAGCTGCATGAAAACCTTGCATTCACTCTCATGAATACTCTAATGGGTCGGTAATTGTTGAATTAAACATGTCATCTGTCATTCCGACAGGAAAATGGAGTGCTTGTGCCAGATTTAATTTGATCCTCTCACTTATGTTCTTTGTGCGCGTTCAACTTTACGCCCTTGTTTGCCTTTGTTGCTGCTCTGAAATTTTAGCTCTCTTTCAAACACTTCAGCGCCACACACACACACGTTCGTTCGCAGACACGCTCACACCTACACACGAACAGAGGTATTATTATGGAGGGCGGCTCTGACCTGTGAAGGAGGAGGGGAGGGGGGGGGGGGGGGGACGACTCCTATTCTGTTGATCCACACAGCGTGACGTGTTTGAAACAGTGAGCGGAGAAAAAAACTTAGATAGTGGGAGAAAAGGCAAAGATCTGACGTGACACACTGAGATCAAAAGGGAAGAGAGGAGTTAGCAGCGAGGGAAAGAAGACGGGGAACATTGCTGCTGAAATCCTGGCTGTTTAAAAGTTCTACTGAAAATGTTAAGCATGGAGTGCTTCTTCTCGTCCAAAGGTAAGTCACACTGTTGCGCGCAACTGCGGCTGAAAGCTTAGAAAGGAGACAGGTAACAAAAGCCAAGTGGTAAAGCGATACAGGTGGAGAGCAGACAGAGGGAGAGTTTCTAGGCTGTGGATGGGACTACACATGGGTCAGACTGTAACAGAGCGAGGGATCTTTTCTTAGAGTAATGCACGTGCAGCATAGACATAACCACTCATGAATGAGCCACCTCACGTGCGATTTCTGTGCACTGACAGAGAAGTTTCAGCATGTACGTCTGATTTCATAATGCTGCATCAACGATGGATTAAACCTTTGAAGGTGTAACTCAGTGTGAATAGATGCTGACTATGGCCATGTGGTCCTGCAGAGATTTACTGTCTTGTCCTAACCGGCAGCTTCTTAATTTGCCAGTTTATGTCCCTGTTTCAGCAGCTCGTGCAGTATATTACCCTCTCTGTTCTCTGCTGAGCATGCTGTACTGTGCCGCTGATTCTCCTCAGAGCCCACAGAGAAGGGATTTTTCTCTCACTCAAAGGCCCTTTGCTGTCAAACTCTCTGGGATTACCTAAGGAAAAGTTCCCACTGAGCTTCCATCAGGCCACAGCACGATTCAAAGACCTCCCACAGAGTGAGAAGAAGTGGTGTACTGTGTGTGTATGTGTGTGTATGTCTGAGTGTGTGGCTGGTTGAGGTTTGTCTGTTTGGCAGTGACCAGTGTTCCAAACACTGCGGAGGAGAGGGGAGAAAAGCCAAGAGTAGATTTCTGATTTTGTATTCACTGTTGGATATGTGTGTTAGGTTGTTGTTGTTGAACAGATATAGATTGTAGTCACCACCATCTAGTGGGCGACTATTGCAGTGTACTTTAGGTACATTTTTTTCGTTTTGTACAGTATGGTATGGTATGGTATGGTATGGTATGGTACAATACAGTACAGCATAGTACAGTGTGTAGTGTAATGTAGTGTTGTGTAGTATAGTATAGTGTAGTGTAATATGGTATGGTACAGTACAGTATGGTATGGTACAATACAGTACAGCATAGTATGGTGTAGTGTAATGTAGTTTAGTTTAATGTAGTGTAGTGTAGTGTATGGTAGTGTAGTGTAATGTGGTATGGTACAGTATGGTATGGTATGGTACAATACAGTACAGCATAGTATGGTGTAGTGTAATCTAGTTTAGTGTAGTGTATGGTAGTGTAGTGTAATGTGGTATGGTACAGTATGGTATGGTACGGTATAATATAGTGTAGCTTTTGGCCTCATGTCACAGTCTTCATAAGCTGATGGTGGTTGCTCTGTAAACACTTGCAAGCAAACGCACTAAGCACAACTCCACCTGCTGGCGAAGACTATGAGATAAAGATGAAAGCTTCATTAAAAAGTAGTCACATTAGTAGGACATTTATGTTAAAATGAATTTGTCAAACTGCTATTTTTCAAACGTGAGAATACACTTTTGTGCCAAACCTTTGTGTTTTGGCTGTACATCATTCACAAAGTTCATTGTTGTGATATAGGCACTCAGTGACATTTCTACACAGGAGTCCAGCGACAATGAACACAAGCAGTCAGGCAATCATGCAGTCTTTCATTCAAACAAAACTAAAATGCTAATGGTGAAGTTATTGTACCAAACCTGTCTGTTGTGAACATCCATATCAACCACAGTTTGGTGCAATTGTCCTGTTCATTGAGGGATTATTCCCAAATTCATTCACTTTCATTTTCAACTTAAAATGTAGTTAATTAGATAATCAGTCTGAAGTGTTAGCTTTTTTACCTGTGGATCATCTGACTGTTCATTCTTAGGCTGCATCTGTGCTCCCAAATCTCAGCAACTACTCTACTTTGAAAAGTACAAATGAAAGCCAAACCAGTGAAAACATGACCCTGATATTCATTTAAATTTAGGAAAATGTTCTGTTTTATTCCTGGAATTGAGTTTTGTTAGTTTAGGGCGTGGGTTGATGTAGACCAGTTTAGGGTGGTGCTTGACTGTGTTCTCGAGCCATGGATATTTTGTTCCATGGCAGAGTCTGAACTCTAATAGTAAAAAGAAACCTAATAAAATATACTAATATACTAATAAACCCAGTTTATTACATGTGTGAAAGTCATTTTCCTTACTCTGGCTGGATGAAGCTCAAAAGTACAAATATGTGGCTCGAAGAAGAAATGTAATGCTTGCTTGACACAATAAAGAAGGAAATAAAAACGCTACTCAATGTGCAACAGCAGACTTTTCATGCCAAATGTGCCAATTGGGATGTTCCAGAGGAGAGTCCGACTGCAGTTTCCGAATGCAATCTCTCACATCCTGTTGTTGTTCAGTATTATCTGATAGGTTCACAAGCCTAAAACATGTTGCGTCTTCTGTGATCTTCTGGCAGCAGTTATGCTCATAATCATTACATCTGCACAATACCACTTTGTACTTTGCTGCAACAAATGACAAGGCTTTTTTTAAGCTTGTCCACCCCCAAATAATCTGTCAGCTACTGTACATTTTTCTCCTTTTGGTCATAGTGTACGTCTTAAATAAAGTAGTCAGATTCATGCTTATTTGACAGCAAAGTCCCTGAAAGGAAGACATAACCATTTGAAAAGAGTGTCAGAATGTGAAACGAATGTCAGCCTACTAAAAGGTTATCATGACCGTGTTATTATATAACATATTTATCATAAATATTGATGATAAACATTCACGGCTGTGACAGTCAGCTGTTGAATACCATACCAAAAGTTAGACAGGTCTTATTTTAGAGCTCACATTTTTTTCTCTGATCATCGATGTCATGAGGTGATGATTTAACACAGTGTTGGTTACGCATGAGAAACTCTAGTATGGCTGATGTTACTTGTATGTAACTCACATACACAGGAAACTACTGGTACTTATGCAGGGTATGTCCTGCACAGTAGCAAAGCGATGTGGGTGGTAAATGTCGGGGGCAGAGTGGAATGACCCCTAGTAGAAAGGACAGCTGAATTCCAGCCTTTCGTCTGAAATAGTCACGTTACTGAAGAAGTCGAGAACATTTTTAATGCTTATTCATCAGATCCTGTTTCTGTTTACTTCAAGTAAATTTCTTATTGGAGTGATTTGATAATTAAAAGCAAAGGCAGAATAATTTAATTTATCTATACCACTTTATGGGAGTGTTCAAAACCAAAATACTAAATAAAACTTTAGTAATAAATTACTTGTTATAATATACTATAAATAAGGATTACTCACCCTAGCACAGCATATCATAGGAATACCCCTCCTAATAGAAATTCTCAGTAATTTGCTGTTGTGCCTAGCAACACCAAAGCTGCTATTATTCTTTTTGTCCAGTAGATGGAGATATGACCCAGCTAAGCGCAGGTTGCCTCCTGGAAGTGTCACTCAGTGATTTATCTTACCCAAGATAAAGATTTCCTCCTTTTGTGTGAAAAACACTTAAGAGGAGATAAAGTTTCCTTGAAGTTCAAGCACTATTATGGATTTGTAACTGAAGTCTTTGTCAAATAACTATTAAAACTGGAATGATAAAGCATGTGGAGAAACAAAATGACCCTTTTAAATGAAGTGTTTGGAAGTGTCTTGCCATGCTCTGCTAATGTAACACACATGGAATACTACTCTGGTTATGCTAATACCTTGTCTTTTTGTCTGTCTTTTCTAGGTGAGTGTCCCATCTTCTGTTGTTTTCATTGGCCTGGATGGTCGGGGAATCTGAAGCTGTCAGAACCAATAAGTACTCTGATTAAATTTACTCTTTCGCATCATGGGAGTGCAATTACACACAGGAAATACACAGATTCATTTAAGGTGACTGATGGGAAGACGCTTGTGACTCTGGTGCCCTTTTCTCCTTGCGTGATTCATGTGTTTATGTCTGCATATCTCAGGGCAGGGTTTCTAGAGGTGATTGACACACTTGATTGTCACAACTTTGCTTGTAGTAATTACTTAAGCTTGAATCCAAAGCTTCTCACACTGCTCAAGCGTCACATATCATAATGTCATTGTTCCATTTCTAGTTCAGTGATGCGTACACATTTACTATACGCATACATTTTGGCATGTTTTATGGTGCCTTCAAGGAGTCACAGTTCTCATGAATCAGATGGGTTGGGTCAAGGCCAACGTTTCCAAGCTGTCGTTTTCCTCAGAAGTGCATCTGGAATGTTTTACACCCAGTACGATAAGCCAATAAAACGGTTGTAGCACCTGGGTGTAGCCAAGCCCCCTTAACGGAACAGGTCACTTCACTGCTTTGCTTTAAGTGTAGTACCATTTCTAGGTGTGTCATGGAAAATATGGCCCATGACAGAAAGGGTCCATTCAGTGAGTGTCCACTGGATGTCTCAGTATGCTTTTTTTGTTGTTGCAATGTCTAAGGATTCATTGGGTCTGCTTATGTCAATATCTGCTGAAATGTAAGGCTAAATTGCTCAATAAGATGAGAAGTACCATTGGATGTTGCTAAAATGAATATGTGGGTGTGTGATTAAAGGGTGGGGTAGAGGGGAGAACAAAGGCTGTTTAGTTTCTCTGAACTTTACTCACAAAGCAAAAATGCCAAGAACGTGTGTGAGTGTGTGGTCGGCTAACGTCGATCCCGAAGGAAACACGTGTCTCAGCACATCAGAAAATGTCTCTGTTGGTGTTTGTCCAAAGGGTGACCATTTAACAGCACAGATAGCTTTCTCACTGTCGTAGCTTCAGTGCACACAGCGTTCATATTACAGCACCTGAGGGTAAATATTTACTCCTGCAGAGACCTGGTCATGCCTTACGGGCGGGGCTTTATAAATTGAGATGGATCATTGTTAAAGACCGGTCTGCATTTCTCTTTAAAGGGCCCGCTGGTATTATATTCATTTGATACTCTATTCTATTATCTCTAATTCCCCTGCAGTACAAGTATGTCAAGGAAACAGAATTCATTGGCAAGCCACAGATATGCCGCAAGAGTGTACTATTCATGCAGCCCCACAACCTTCAGCTAATTCATTCATTCATTCATTGCACTAAAACCATTTAATGTGTTTTTGTTTCTATGACTGCAGCTTGCAGTAAGAGGAGGCTGCAAAAACATCAATCACTACGCAGAGCTGTCAAGGAAGTAACCTGACATGCTGTTGGCCGCACGCCCTGAGGGACAAACTTTTAACATACTCTGTATATGACTCACACACCTGGGCTTTCATATAGGAGTTCTGTTTTTGGGCCAATAATGTGCCAATGAGTCAGCTTCATTGTTCCATGTAAGAGTAGCTCCTGCTCAATGGCTTTTATTGCCACGAGGGAAGGGAAGCTGCCCATTGTTTGGACTGTGCTGTCTTTAGGTCAGGACTAGTAGTAGGTGTCACCATGGAAAAACAGGATATGGACCCAATCCAGCCATGCTGATAAGGAACTAGTAAAAAGGAAAGCAGAATACCATCCTCTGCTGCAGAGACAACACTTTTATTGTGGGTGCGGTTGTGTGAGCCATGAATAGCTTATAGTAATGAAAACGGCATGATAAGTGTAGATTCATAACAAGATACAACAGCTAAGTCAAAGTCTCTGTGCAGGAATATTAAACTCATCAGAGCTGTTTTATGTAGGTGTTTATTATTGCTTCCATAGAAGTGTACTTTGAGCATGCATGTCAATAGAAACCACCTTGTATTTTATTACTCAAGCAGTAAAGCATTCTGGGTGTGGTGTATTATTCTTAAGCTTTCATGTCCTGCCAGTCTCACAGACAATGCCATGTGGAAAAAGCAGGAATACTGTTGGCATAATTACAACTTAGTTAATATAAAGGAATAATACAAAATGATTACTTCCAATATCTCACTCCATGCACTGGGTGATGCTCTGTACCTGAATATTAAAGTTTTAGTTTAGTTTTTTTTTTGTTTTTAGTTGTTGATTCAGAGGCAAAGACTGTCATGCTATGCAAGTGTTTTTTTGACAGGAGTGACATTTTCTTCCCTCACTTTGTGGCATGAAAGGACACGTTGGGTTCATTTTTAGTGCTTTTTTATGTTCCTGTAATTATACTCTCCTGCAGGGGAACTGCGATTCCAGATAACCAGAGCATTCCTGAAGTTCATGGGTTACACGGCTGTAATGTTGTAGACATGTATAATGTGTTCGAGGAGGCAGAGAAAACAGTCTTACGCAGGCAGATTGTTCATCACCTGTCAAGTGTTATTTCAGCAGATGAATTGTTGGTCACATTCCTCTCTCTCACTCTCACTCTCTCACTCTCTCTCCTCTCTCTCTTCTCTGCCAAGGCTGTTTTGGATCTGGTGGACTTCATACCTGTCTGTTATGCTGCTGGGGTGGTGCTTTGTACTCGCCTCTCAGCACTGGCATGACAGGATTTCAGGAAGTGAAGTGAAAACTTGATTTTTTTTTTCTCATCAGGAAACCTGAACCTGAAAACTCACTTCAGATTCCACAAGGGGGATTTGAGTTTTGGCAACACGAGATTCTGTTCTACACATTTATAAAAAACATCAGTCTGAATTAGAAATGGAGCATTGTTCCTTTAATGTCATGACATTTATGAATCTTTCCTACATTATGATGTTATAGGAGCCTTCTTGTGGGTGTTTCAGCTCAGTGAAAGAAATTGACAGTGATAATAATGATGGTGAGTCACTGCTGTCTGTTACTGAGCTCTAAAGCTGTGGGAGAATAGGCCCTTTTCTTTACTCAGCCACAAAAACACTAAGTAAGTTTACTGCAAGTCTTTCTTTTGTGAAGGGAGCTGCTCTTGTAGTCATTTTTTTTCTCTCTCTGCTCTGAGGAAAGAAAGAATGCGACTGATTCATTCTCGCCAGGCTGAGGGTTTTATGGTAGTAAGGATAATAAATCACCCCTCCGTGTCTCTGTGAGTGTTTGCAGGGGCGTATGTGCCTGTGCGTTAGGAGGCACCTGTATTGTGTTTATATTTTATTAGTGGCTGAATTTCAGGATGCCTATCCAAAAATAAAGCTCAGCCTCTTCAGGTTACAATGCAAATCCGCACATTGTGACAAGCAGTCAGGAAGGCCAGCGTCCGGATCCTATGTCAAGTTTTGTTGTTTGATAGCTGGTTGCCCATGGCAGCAGCAGCAGTAGCAAGCCCATGTTTTCCGGGACCTCAACTGTGGACAGCACATGGTATTTGCCTAACCTGTGGGTTGAGTTGCTACAGCAACCAAAGCCTGGCATGGCCACACCCATGCACGGCTTTGTAGACACTGATTCATCGTGCAAATATTCAAATGATTTTTTTATTTTTTTATTTCAAAAACCATACAGTGTTTTATTTTCTGCTTTTTTTAAGTAGGTACTTTTACCCTCACTTAGATATTTCCACAAACCCAGTGCATGGACTTGCCCACTCGTAGCATTGGGCAGTGTCTCTGTCTCTCTGTGTCAGGCTGGTCACTGTTGGCTGGCACTGCAAATCCTGACGCTCCCTACAGCCATTTTATACCCTCCTCACCATCCAGACTGGAGCTCCATTTTGTGAGGGTCTAATTCCATTTAAGCTCTGCTTAAAATCACTGATACTTTTATAACTGAACTTGTGGTCATTTGTTAAAAAATGCTGAATTATTTCGTCATGTATGTCATACCTCCTTCAGACAAGGATCGAGGAAGGCCGAAAGTGTAGTTTTGAAACGGCTATCAAAATGTATTGAAAGGAGGATTATGTTTGGACTGGTTCAGATTAGTTTTAACAATGTGCTGGTCTGTATGCCTTCTGAGTTCAGTCACAACTTCATGTTTTTGATGTATCCTTCAGGGTCAACTACACACACTGGCAACAAGATAAACTGATACAGGTGTTGGGTTTTTCCTTTGATCGTACAAGTTAGCTTACACCAGTTTGTTATGTACACACTGAAAGGAAATTTTCATTTGAGTGCTATATTGTTGGCTTGTTGGGTTTTGTAATACCTGTCTCCAATTATAAGATTAACCCAATGCTTTTTATCAACCTACAAAAGTAGGCTCTACCGTAGCTCTATTAAATTGCTCCCCATAAAACAGAGATTAACTATGCAAGAGACAAAGCCCGAGTTGTTGTTGGGTGTATTTTGAACGACTTGATTGTGCCTTTTGCAGACTGGCCTTTAATTTGGTTGTCTTTGTCTTTTCTGTCTCTATCTAGTTGTTTTGTTCTTGCTTCTTTGCACTTTCCACACTTCATCTTCATCTCTGGGGCTGTAATTTGGGAGGTTTCTCAAACAAGTCGTCCAGTGTGTATCTCCCAGTGAGCTGTTACTGGAATAAAGCGTGGGTGCCTGTAGATGTATGGGACATGAGGCAGGGTATCCGGGGCAGCAGAGAGGATGTGTCCATCCTGGCATGGCCTCTGATTTATAGTGTAGATGTTCCTCTTCGTTTATGAGACACAGATGAAAAGATTCCCTTGTTCTTTTCTCACAATCACCCTCCCTACCCTGAAAGTACCCCTCCACTCCCATTCCTTCTCTCTTTTAGCCCCCATCTTGCATGCCACATTGATCTGCCGGACAAGCGGTGGGTCTCACAAGGGTGAAAAGAAGGAGTAGCAGTGCAGTTTTCACTGGGTGGTGAAAGCAGAAAGAAGTTGTTGTGTTTTGTTGGAGGCTCTCAGGCCTTTCTATGATATGTCAGATCAAAGGAGCATGGACACAGGAGACCTGCTCGGAGATCGGTTCTGGCTCAGCCCGAAAAAAGGTAAGTGGCACCATTGATTGTTTATGACACAATGCTGTCAACTGAGGTGGGACAGAGCAAGTAAATGATTCTTATTGGTCAGATGAAAGCATTATGTCATGAAGAGGTGTGGCCATTGACAGATAAGTCATTTTTTTCACATTTTGGAGTACAGGGTTAAACTGAGAGTCGAGCATGTCATTGCTCCATCTTGTGCAACAATGGTTAAGCCTTTGTAGCTCTTGACTGTTGTAATACATCTCATGCATGCTGATTCTGATCCCTGGCTGCCGTTAAGCTGAGCTGGCATACAGCTCTCGAAGGGGAAAGAAAAAGAGAGTCGAGGGCTGGTTTAAATTTTCTGTCCAGATCTCACTGCTGGAACTTGTTTACAACACAGAGCGTTTTTGTAGTCTCTGACTGTTTGCAAAATTTGCCATCAAAAGCTATTACTTTTATGTCAGAATGGGAAGAACATATTCTGGAAGAGGAAAAATGCTTTAGTACTGATTTCTCAAAGTGCTGGATAATAGATTATACTTGCCATCCTTTGCATAAATCATAGGAAACGTTATACATAGTTGATGCTGTTGGTAGTGTTAAATGGCAAATCTGTCAAATTACCGATCCTGCATTTTCTCTGCACCCATTTTCCCCTTCATCATGGGTTGGCTCCTGTCTAAGTCAGAGAGGCTGTAGGGGGCGATGTGAGGTTGGACACATCCAGAGACCCATCCACTGACACATAACAGACAGCTTGTTAGAGAGAAGGGGGAGTGAATTATGAAAGGGACTTGGCAATCTTTTTGGGTGCTCCTGCTTATTTTTGGTGAAGGAAGGCATAATCTGTGACTTCATTTTTTTTCCACTCTGGAAAAGGAGAAGTCAGTGTGATCTGTGACGCGTGGAGTTGAGAACACAAGCAAGGCTTGTCATTTTTACCTCAAGCACACACCAGTTTATAGATTTTCCATGTGCATTTATGCGTGTATTGGTGAGACAAAAGCCAAGAATCTGGCTTTTCTTCCCCACACTTACACAGTAGTCTATTCCACTTGTGACGCCAGCAGTTTTATATTCCCTTGTTTAAGATTTTCCCCTAAAAAAAGGTTTTCACTTTTACATATATGTTGGTACACAAAGCTTATTCTATAAAACAAAAGTTGCTTTGCTTTGCAGTTTTTTTTAACAAGCCTTATATAACTACAAAGATATTTATGGGGGAAGAAAAGTTTAGGTTGGCAAAGCAACAAGAGCAGCTCCAATAGTGTCTTGATAGATTTCAGAACATTACTTTGTCTATTGTTCTGGCCCCCTCAGCTCTGAGCAGAGCAAAATTTCCCTCCTTCTACTGTAATTTACCCCATGTTATATACTATAGCCATCCAAGAACAGTTGATTATTTATTTTTGCAGCAGTGTGAGGAATGCCAAAAACACCTCTCACTCTCCTTCTCTGCTCTACAGCTCGTATAACACACAGTGCTCCTTTGTCTGTTGTCATATTGCGGTTTAAAACAGTTCTGTGGGTTTTTGTTTGGTGGTACAGCACGTTTTCTTATAGCCGCCTCACTACTTTTTTTACCACCTCACAAACTATTTCACTCTCTGCTCCCTCTGGATATCCATGAGGCACTCAGTTCCCTTCAAGTCATCAACTGTTAACTCCGCTAGATCATCCTAATTACACCCAGACTAGCCAGGAACCAGTCAGTGCCAGGAGTTAATCCATGCAGCTTCGTCCTTCTTGCATTTCAAAGGAGACTTTATCTGCCTGTTCAGGCACTGTTGACACTGTTGGTAATGCTGACACATACACACAGCATATGAGTCAAGGTTGTCTTAGGGGTTGTATTAGGGTGAGATTGAAGCTTGTATGCAGTCAGTCGGTCAAGATTTCATAATAGTCAGTCAAGTTTATTTATAGCCCAAAATCACACAGCTATTTCTCAGTGTGAAAAGAGTGTGCAGAGTATGTGTATATCTAGAACACAATACATTTGACTTTTTCACATAAGACAAATCAGAATATTCTTTTCTCATTTAGGCCAGGTTGTGTAGTAGTGTGGCTTAGTTTGGCTGCAGCTTATTATTATTTTCAATATTGATTAATCAGCCAAACATATTCTTGATTAACTGCCTGGTGTGTAAAATCACAGATACTTTTAAACAGTAGCTATCAGAGAGCAGTACAGTAAAGTCTTTTAATTTCTTTGACCAAAAAAAAAGAAAAACTTTCCCCAGAACTTTCAAGTGTATCTCATGATCCCCCTTCATCCAAACCAAACTCCATCTGCTGCAGTAGACTGGAAGAGTTGCAGTTGACAGCCTATAAGTATACTTTGAGTTCTAATTTTATTTTATTTTGTTTGCATATCTACTGTTTCTCAGTAATATATGAGAGGAAAACAGCACGTTGCATTGTGGAAACTGCAGTAATATAATGGAAAGAGTTTTTGATTGATAATGAGAAATGATCAAAATAGTTAGATAAATTAATTGATAGATAGATACATATTCTGCTGCCTTGATTAATTGACCATTTGTTAATCATTCAACTAATTGTTGCAGCTTTAATTATTTCATTATGTTTAAAGAAAAAAAGCATGCTCTTGAAGCCTGCACTTGTTTTCTTCAAAGAAGAAACTGAAATTCATCAATTTGTAACCAATTAAAATAAATGACTAAGAAAGCCTATAATTACTCTGTTGACAACCCCAACCTCCATATAAAGCTGTTTACAACGATCTCTAACTTTAGCAGGTTCCTGTGTCGGAGGTGTTTGTGCTCTATCAAACGTCAGCTCCGTCAGAGGGCACAGCTGTCCCGTACTGAGGGTCACACTCCTAACTATAACTATACCCAGCCAAGACCCAAGCTCCACAAATAAAAATAGGTGTATCGGCCAGATACAAAAAGGGCGTCTCTTGCATTGCAGAGTCATTCGTCACAACTTCAAAAGAGTCAAGTCATCATTTGGGATATAGTGACGGCTTTCCTCCTTTTTTGCCTGGCAAACAAGTTGATCACATTTATTTTAATCCGCCCCGTATTCTTTCACTGTAACTCAGGTGCTTTTTTTAATGTTCTTTGTTGTGCTTTTTTTGTACTTTTAAAGCTAAAGAGCGACTTTTGTCTCCCACTTGTGGCAGTGAGAGTATTTAGAAAAACACAGTCCACAAATGCTTACATCATAAGCTCCACCGTAGCTTACTCAGTCGCTAATGATGTGACTGTAAAATAGTTGATAATTTTGAATGTTGTGCAACCCAATGAGGTGACTCGTTTCACTATCAGAATTTGATCTATTCAGTTCGTTAACACTTGTAAGTCCACAAGAGTCACACGATTCAATTATTTGATCCCCATTGAAACTAGCACAGAGCTAAGTGGAAGTTAGCTGGTTTGGCCGGTGGTTTCTGGACATGATTCAAACAGCCAGAGCAGGAATGTGTCGCCCGACGTGAAATTTAAAAAACTCTGTATACTGTGTACTACAGATATTTATCTGGTGCTGATGGGTTTATCAGCGTTGTGTGAGCTTGTTTGGCGAGGGCTTGAAAGTAACTGAAGTTCTTTTATATGTAAATGTTTCGGTATTTTCACTTTTTTCAACTTTTATTGTCAGAGCAGCTGTTTTTATGTTCCTGCTTCAAAGCCGGCTGCTAAATGTAACTTTACAGTAAATCTTCATCGTCATGTATCACTTATCGTGTTAGAATTACAGCATAACATGTCATTCATTAGGGAGACTTGTCACATGTTTAGACATCTTTTCTTTAGTTTCAACATAGCTTTTGACTTCAATGTAACTCCTTGTAATCTAAGCACATCCATTAGTGGGTAAGAAAGACCCCGCTGACCTTTTCTTTCCCTGGAAGTCGCTGGCATGGTTTGGATCTGATATCAGAATGGAGGGCTCGTGTGGGCGACCAATAGGCCACAGAGCAGCCTTTACAGTGGGCCAGTGGCCAGCCACTATTCAGTTGGTGACAAGTCTATTCTGGGACTTGTGGAGGTCTGAAACATGGAAGCAGCAGGTTGCTCCTAACCAGGAAATTATTCAGATACACTTGCCAAATGTCTTTTTACTCCTTTATCTGCTTCAGTCAATCATATAATCCTTTTACTGTTGACTGGCTGCTGCTTCAGTGTCTGTTTATAGTCTGAATAAAATTAGATTGCATTAGCTCTATACTAAGTATAAATCCCAGTTCCCTTTTGAGAGACTGTTACTGATCATTTATGATGTTGCTAATGCCACCTGACTCCTTCACCGCACCAGTATGAAAAGCAGCAGCACTCCATGTTCATGTCCAGTGACTGTCAGGTCCAGTGATTCAGTATTTCTTTTGAAGCAGGCATATTTAATATTTGGATGACTGAAGGGACCGGGCCTGCAGCCAGAATAAGGGTGACTGTTTGAAGTTTGAAGTTCACTGAACACTTTGTGCATAAACAGTGCATGAAATCACACTGATATGCAGCCCGGAGAGCAAAGCACCATGCATGGTGATGCAAATTACCCCAAATGAGGTAGCTCTAGGCTTGAATTTTAAAGTCTAGTTTGCATATTATTAGTACTGATTTGCGTCATTTACAATGTATTTGTTATTTCTGTTTGGATCATTTTATCATGACCTTGTTAAACATTGACCCCTAACTACCAACTAACTATGTGACTTAAACATACTTATTACACCACCTCTCCTTGAGTGTCAGGCAAATTGCAGCATGTCAGTGGTAATGAATGCTTCGTCATTTTTCAGGAATGCCTTCCTTGTACATTGAACCTGAGAATTCTTGCGATGAAAGTTCCTCCAACCCTTCAGACTGAATCACCATCTTCATGTTCAGTCCTAAAGGGATGATTTAAAGTCACAGAGGTTTGTTTAGCACATAACTACTATAGGTGGAGCACACATTGTCATGTCCTGGGACCTTCCAGTTTGACTACATGCAGGGTGTCTGCAAAGTCTCTTTACAATTTCAAAAATTCATTACAAAAGCAATTGATGAGATATGTTAATCAGATTTGTTCTATGTACTCAGTGGTTATCAAAGTTTTTAATCATATTGCATTTGTGTATCGTGTATGGAACAAAGATACGGGACATCAACGACCTGAAGTAAAAGATCACTGATGCCATTGCCACCATTGATGAGGCTCTGCTACAGCGGACATGGCAAGAAATCGAGTACCATTTTGATGTGCTTCGTGCAACTAATGGAGCCCATATAGAGGTGTATTAAATGATTACATTTCCACAGATTTGTCTATTCATTTGCTTTTGTAATAAATGTGTTCAATTGTAAAGAAACTATGTCATAGAGCTGTCATGTGAAGGTTTGCTTTTGTATGAAAGTGTAAAGTTATGGCATTAGTGATGTTCACTGCAGTACTGTCAGAAGCATTTGCTGTCACAGAAGGAATTATTCAATTGAATATTGCTGCATTATTTTGAATATGTTCATATTTAATGTGGTTTTGAGAACATACTGTATGTAAAAACTATGATTTCTCCCTCAGATAATTAGATTTTCTTGATTACCAATGAAAGCTTGACAGTGTGCTAAGGTGTTCTTCAGATCACAGTGTCTTTGCAACTAGTCCTAGCCCAGTGTAGTCCAGCTGTCCAGGACAACAGATTTACGGCGCACAGCTCCACTGCAGCCCTGAAAGCAGACATGGCTTACTCAGAACTGGCTCACTTGATTTGACTGTTGCCATGGCAAATGTAATGTAAACAGTTTTCCGCATGTGTTTGGATGTGTAACAGTGTGTGCGGTTTCAAACAGCAGAGGGAATGCATCATTTCATCGCTGCCCACTATAATTTCGCAACCAGATCACTGTGCTCCAGCACACTTTAGTCATCTTACTCTACTCTTCATTATATCCTTTTCCTCCAATGAGACGAGTGAGCATGTGCTCCCCTGTTCTATCCGACAATGGTCAGTTCCTTCCAGTTGAGACTTGGCTGGACACAGGCCATGACAGGACGCTCTCACTAACACAGAGAGACGGACGGGAGACAGATGTACAGGAGAGAGAAGTGATCTAGGGATAGAAATCTGATATCATGTTCCTGGGAGTGTTGTAAAGGTTAGCTATATTGCACAGTTCTTTATATAGTTTGCAAGAGAGATTCTTAGTTCTCAGCTAAATGGAAGCATGAAGCCCTAATGTTAGCTGTTAGCAGCAGCACAACTTTACGGTGTCTTACAGCCTGTTGCATCACTTTAATGAGCTGTAAAGGGAAACAGTGATTAGTCTACGTAGTTTCCTTAACTTGGTGGCTTGGTGACCCTCCAAACAAACACAGATATGAATAGAATTGAACTTAGTATTAGTTTCTGTTACATTAAATCAACATGGCTAGTACAGTATCAGAGTGGTTGGAGTGATATGTCAGGAGAGTTTGATTCCTCGCTATTAAAAGCATTGTAAAATGACTGTCTATATAGAGAGACCAATACAGTTTCTCTTCAAATGTCACCAGCCTTTACTGTAGACATTCAAAGTCTGTCTGAAATGAGATCTGAAAACCACACCTTGGGCGTAGAGTAAAAGCCTTTCAGTGATACTTGACCGGGAAATGTGTAAAAGTAGACGACTTGCACTTGATAACATCATGGATGCAAAGCAATTCGCTCCAGGGCAGATTAGATGTATGCCAACCTGTTGTTTCGTTTTCTTACAACTTATCTCTGTTTAGGACAGCCCATTCTTCGAGTCAATGTGTGTCTAACACACCAAAGGGTGTGTGTCAGCCAGCCTTGGTGTATTTAGAGGTGTGTGTACATTATAGAGGAGGCGTGTGCATTCAGCTGAGGGTTGGGTGTCTCCGTAAAAGTCACAGAGCTACAGACCATGTGCTCTAAAACACTTCATAGGCGTGTTGCTCCATTCATTTGACATCGCTTTTTCTTTATTTCAAACATTTTATTACAGACAGGTTTTTCTTTGCTTCCTGCTGTACTGTTTACTTTAGTGAGACTTTTTTTCCATGCCAGTTTTTTCCTAAGAAATAGAGAGACAAGGTAGGAGGAGCCGGGCTGAGAAGTGTGCCTCACTCTCTCTCTCACACTCTCTCACACACACTCCCGCTCTTCCATTCTGTCATTGCCATCTCGGCAGAACGAGACTGAGAGACTGTTCATTCCCAGCCACGCTGATTTAAGGGGAACAGCACTTTTAACTTTGTCAGAGGAATTTTTTTTTCTTCAAAATAACCAAAGGATCACCAAGAACACGAGGAAAAGAAAGTAAGAAGAGAGATTACAAGTATTTATTCTTTCATTTTCTCTAATTGAAATAAGAAGCACGTGACAGCCGGTTTTGCCACTGGATTCTTTCACACAACAAGACGTGAGGTTGTCTAATTTATCTTCTTTTGATGTTGTGCATTTTAGCTGTACTTTAAGAGATTATACTCACAAACAGCACAATGGTTGCTGGAATGCTGATGCCCCTGAGGGACCTGAGGGCCATCTATGAAGTCTTGTTTCGAGATGGTGTCATGGTGGCCAAGAAGGACAAGAGACCTCAGACCATGCATCCTGAGATACAAGATGTGAGCAACCTGCAAGTAATCCGTGCAATGGTGTCTCTGAAGTCTAGGGGCTTAGTGAAGGAGACATTTTCTTGGAGACATTTCTACTGGTACCTCACTAATGAAGGCATTGTTTACCTGCGTGACTACCTCCGCCTGCCCGCTGAGATTGTTCCTGCCTCCTTGCAGAGGGTTAGGAAGCCAGCTGCCACTCTTGCTATTGCTCATCGAGCTGCACAGGTCCAATCTGTTGAAGGTCCAACATCTTATGTTCCCAAACCGGGACGCAGGGGTGAAGCAGAGAGCCAGGAGGCAATGGCTGAGCGTCAAAGCTACCGCCATAGGATGATGGGTTCTGGAGAAAAAGAGGTCTACTCTGACAGGACCCCCAGGTTCAGGGGTCGCCCGCAGGCTGCAGAACCAGTCAGGCCAAAAGCATCATGGGATATGGAGGACCAGGCTCAGCCTCTGTTTAGGAAGGGGAGCAGCTTCAGAAGTGAAACAACAATGATGGAAGAGAGCAGGGTGAAAAGAGTTTCTCGTCAGCAGCTTGACGTGAGCAGTGAGAGGGTAGTAACAACATCACAGGAGAGAAGAGTATCTGAAGTCCAAAATGAGAAGTGGCAAAGTTCTGTCCCTGTTACAAAAGCAGCTTGGAAACAGGACGTGTCACAGACCAGTCTGACATCAGTGTCCTCTATAATAACCCCACCATTAACTATGGCTGCTGTCGCTGCGGCTACAGGTGCTGCAACATCAAAGATGCAAGTCGAACCCTCTACTCACAAGACAAATAAAGAGAAGCCCAATATTGTTGATGAAAAAGCCTCCATGAAGCCAGCTGAAATCTCCACACTTCCTGGTAAAGAGGTCAAAGAAGATAAGATGAAAAAGGTGATTGTGGATCAAATTAAATCTGCAGAGGTCAAGACTACAGTTGAAATTGCAACTGATAAAGTGAAGCCCCAAGCAGTTGTTACAATGGCATCCACTCAGGAAACCACCAAACACCATACTGATACTGCCACTGCTACCATCACAAAAGTTGTTAATAAAGTTGTCATGGAAGAGAAGCTTAAGATAGCAAAGGTTAATGAGGAATCAATTAAACCTGCAGAAGTGAAGACCCCAGTAGAATCAAATATGAATCATGAGAAGGCCAAGACAACTGCCAAAGTAACCATCACTCAGGAGACCTCTAAACCCAAACCTGACAGTACTGCGGTCAAACCAGTGGAGTCCACTAATGCAACGGAAGAAATTTCCAAGGTTAAAGTGACTCAGGAGCCCATTGATGCTAAAGTGACCTCAAAAAGTAAAGAAGTACCTCAGAAAACTACTACAGTGACTGAGACCTCAATACTTGAAGTTAAAACTACCATCAGTAAAACAACTCTCTCAAAAGCTATGGCCAGCTCTAAAGATGCAAAGCCAGTGACTGCTCCTCATGTCAAAGATGAAAAAGAAGCACCAGAAGAGACCCAAAAACTTTTAGTGGAAGTTCCCACATTAGTGCAAAAAGAAGTCTCTTCTCCTGAGAAAAATGTTGCTTCCACCGAGGTGGTTGTAGAGACCAAACAAGTGGTTGAGGGAAGCTCCAAATCAAAACGAAAGAAAAAGAAAGGTGATAAATCCAAGAGTATCAATGCTGAGGTACCACCTGATACAAAGGTGGGGGAGGAAAACATATCTAAAGACAAGATCTCTAAAGAGGTGGCAGAAGATTCCCTCCAACCCACACCAGTGATTACCTCAGAGCTCTTAACTATGTCTACCAGCATAAAGACTGAAGGGCCATCATCTGCAGAGAAAAATAAGAGTGATGCTAAACTAAATATTACTAGGGAGCAAACAAAGGATGGCCCTAAACAATCAGAGACATCACTGCCATTAAATCAGACCTCTGCAGTGCCCCCGGTGGATCTTCCAGAGAAGGCACAAGTTAAAGAGAAGGCTGAGGAAAGCAGAGTCAGCAAAACCACACAGGGACCATTATGCCCTAAGCCCGAGTTAAATGCTAATTTGCCACTCATGGAGAAAGTGAAATCTTTGGAAACGACTGTTACTAAAGTGGAAACAGTGACGGTGCAAAAAACAACTAAAGTGGAACTCATACAGGAGAGCTCTAAACCTGAAGTGAAATCCCCTGCACCACTGTCAGAATCTCAGAAGCCTACAGTTGAGTCTAAATCCATAATAAGCACAGACAAAGCTGCAGAGGAATCTTCAAAGGCTAAGAAGAAAGGGAAAGGGAAAAAGCAGGCTCAAGCACCAGCATCAGAGGCCATAAACATAAAGCCTGTCGTTTTGCCTGAAGCAGAGGCATCCACTGACATTACATCATTGCCCAGTGCCACAGTTAAACACAGCCCTGTCATGGCCTCTGAACTGGGAAAAGTGAATGTTTCTCCAAAGATGACTCCTGAAAGAATGTGCAGTGAGGAAACCATGCAGGCAGCAGCTGTGCTCTCTGAGGCCCCATCAGACAAAGGGGAGGTGGAGCCAGCCCCGCTCTGTGCAGAAAAAATCAAGCGGGAGGTTCCGAAACCAAAAACATCCTTCACTGCGAGGGAAGCACCCGCAGCCGGAGAATTAGCGTCAGCAGCACCAGCAGTAACAGCAGAGGCAGCTGTAGCTCAGGCGCAGGCCAGCCCCCTCGTCGAGCAAGAGGAGCCTCTCAGAGTTGCACAACATTCGGCCACTCAGGCAGCAGAGCGCAGCACAGAGAAAAGCCTCTCTGTTTCTGAGGCCTTAAAACAGGAGGGAGAGAAGAAGAAGGACTTGGAGGAGGACACACCCTCTGGCACAGCCACACCCGCCGTTAACCAGCCTCACCCAGAGGACACCTGTGAATCTGAAAATCCCGAATTAGACGAGACCATGAAGAGGAAAATTGTAGTGGTTGAGGAGATAGTTGAGGTGAAGCAGATTATTAGTCCGCAAGCAACTGGTGAGCAGTCACCTCCTCCACCTGTGCAAAGTGAACAGGAAGGGGAAGAACTGGACCTGGATGTTCTGGAAGCACTTGCCATAGAGAAAGCACTTTTGACAGGGGCGGCGGGGGCCACGGTGCAAGGAGCCTCACCTGAGCCAGAATGGGACCACTCACTGGAGGACCCTGAGGACAAGACATGGCCTAACTTCATTGAAGGTTTGTTTGAAAGCATGCCAATTCATCTACTTCCTATCCTGTTCTCTCCCTCTCTGCATGTGATGTAATTCCTCCTGGTTCTAGGTTTCCACCTATTTTTGAAGTGTGGGAGGTCTTAGGTAGGCTATTAGGTGGCAGCTCTATTGTTGTTCTTCCACATTGTCTTGTACTTATAGTACTTCATACTGCAAAGAACATAGCCATACTATAATTGTCTGTCTTTGACATCTCTCCCCAAGTATTATTTGGGGTGATTTAATTGTAGTTTTTAGCTTAAAGTTAAAAGCACAGCCTTACTTTGTGATGTGGACAATCCCTCTTTAAGAATAGTTTCAGTAAGTTGGTAAGAAGAATCCATTATGATGCGACTGTGATTTAATTTGATGTTTGTTAAAATAGATCAGTATCAGTAACACTCTCATATCACACCCTGATAATTGATTCACACATAGTCACAAGTGAAAGTCATACTTTTAAAACAACTTTAGAACCAAATAAAACCTTATCTGCAATTTCCTGTATAGTTTACATGCATCAGTGGCAATTATTATTCCATTAAACAAATCATGCACAAAAACAAACTTTTGGGTGGGGATTTCTAGTTCAGTATGGATGATGAGACTGTTCACTGTTAAAATGAAGACGGTAATCTCTGGAGCCATCTCTGAGTGTTTGCCAAATGAGATTACACAGACCTGCAGTCATTCCAACAAGGTGGGGCTGTTTGCTGAGATTCAGCCTCGCCTGTTCCCTGCAGAGACAGTTGTGTGCGAGTTAAACCCAGACATAGACTAAGTCGAGGAGGTGTGGTGCTTTTGGAAACATTTCTCATCTTTGCTCCAGAAAGACTGTGTTCTTGGCACTGTGTTTTGTTGTGTAGCTGCACTCTTCCATCTCCTTTCAATCTGTCTTGTATTAAAGATAAGCGTGCCTCCCTGCATGCCATTATGTAATGGTATGCGCAGGATATGGGAGTTATGCGGAAAATGTGATAACAGTACTGCAAGCTGGTCATATTTCACTGGAGTTGGAAAAAAAGAAATAGTTTCAGAAAATCAAGAAGAAAAAGGGTGCCATCTGATGCTGTAGTTTGCTCTGCTGAAGTGAAACTCGCAGTGCTTAAATCATGAAGCATGTTCATGTGACTACAGATTTTGGATGGTGTAACATGTCACGACTTTCAAAAGTGAAATAAGATGTTATTTTAACTATCATGGGAACCTTTTGTAACCTGAAGAGGGTGTATAGCAAGGATCTCACATGGGCGTTGTCTGTTGCGGGTGTGAGCAACGGACAAAGAGTCAGGAAGTTGGAATAACTTGCTCACAGCTCTATGGGTGTGTTTGTTTGGTTCCACACGTGACAGATGATCTGGATTCAATTAGCAGGCTGGGTCCTTTTATTCAATATGTGGTACTCATCAGGAAAATAGTCCCTTTTGCAGTTAGATAAAAAACTGTATTGATTCACATGTACTATAAACAACACATGTAACTCCTTTTAAACTTCATTCTAACCTCACTGCTACAGATCCAACATCTATATGTACTTGAACTCTGTGTAGCTCTGATAATTGGAATTGTGAGAATTCACAAAGAGTTTAACTTTTAACTTTTGAGCTCTTACTGTTGTGTGAAGTCATCAGATATGGACACAGCAGTGCCAGTCTTTCAGATGACCACCGTTTTTGGTGCCCCACTGCTGACACCTGCTGTCCATTAACAACCATTGTCATCTGTGATACAGACCAAATACCACAACTGCTGTGTAATCACATGTGTTTTGTTAAAACTCAATGTAATACAAATTTCACATCTTATAGTGATCAAACTTTGTTTCATTTGTGGTCGTCAAAGAAGTTTCCATCTTAATTGGACCTCAGATAAGATATACAGTGTCAGTACAGTGTTCCACAGAGATACCATTTTTAGTGCTGTGGTCCAGCTCAGTGGGGTATTCTTGGCATGTCAGTAATTAAATAGCTGTCAGCAAACTCAGTGACACTCTGGGTTGTAGCTGCAGTTACAGTAGGTATGTCTACTTGCTTTTGTCATGCTACAATTTCTGTTTGTCATTCATATTGCATCGGTGATGTGGAAAGCAGGAACAAGGAAAGTATTTGAAAAACTGACTTATACCACAAAAATGTTTCTTGCAAAACAAGGGCTTTTGAAACTGGTTTGGATTTCAGGGAGCAGTTTGCTGTTGTGTGTGGCACATTTGATCATCTGTTGAATGGGGGACGCTATACGTGCTCGAACAAAAGCTGTGTAGGGAACGCTTTTATATGGAATTCTTGAGTAACTGTTTCAACTTTGCCCACACATGGCACCAGAGGCAATTAGACTAAATCACATCCCAGACATGCCACTGAGTGCCTCTGTGTTTTCATCTCTGAAATCATGCCCAATGCATACTTGTGCGATTGGTTAAATGAACAGCGTACAGCATGCTGCAGATCTGTGTCTTTCATTATGGTGACTCACCCGCACCATTCTCAAAACTGAGGGCCTGATTATGAGCCAGAGCTTTTTCAGTAGGAAAACCAGAATGAGGAACATAATGGACGTTCAGACTCATGATATCTATCAATAGCATTGGCTGGGTGATGCAGCAAAAAAAAAAAGTCAGCCTTTTTTTTAATATAAATCATTGTTGATGTATCATGATATGAATCAAGTTAATATTTATAACTTCAAAGTTTCTTTAAACTTAAAATTCCATGAAGATTTCCTTTAAGTGGATTCAGAATGTGAAAAATTACCAAGAATTGGGTTGACTACGAAAGGAAATATTCTAATAAAGATATAACGCTTTTTTGTCGTAAAGAGTAATGCTAGAAAACGCCGACAGGACATTTTGTTGTTGGGGCTTTTCTCTGAGCACCCACTTGTTCATTTCAGGGAATGGGTTTGCTGGTGCTTGTGACTGTAAATGCTTGCACACTGTGTCCACTATTGAGTGACAGTGTTTCAGGCAATAAAATAGGTTTGTGTATTTCCTGTTTCAGTTGGCACACATTTTTGGCACAGTTTGCAATTGTGAGTTGGACCAAAGTATCACCACTAAACAATGTCTTTTTACCTAATTTATCCTCAATATCTCCTTTGTTTGTGGTTGTTTTGTCTGCTCAGCGGTTGCATCCTTCATCGGCATCAAGTTTCCTCTGAAGGACCGGACATCTCTTTCATGACTCACTGTGGTTTATTCAGTGAAGTCAACCAAACATACAAAGAGAGTGGGCTGTGAAAAATACTACTATATGATTGGTTACAAATCGCTTTGTTCCTGTGATTTATAGGCTGTTGTGCTTTGTCAGGGAATGTTTCCTTTTGATACTGATATTGAAATTTCTAATTTTCTTATCTTTTGAATTTTATATCATGATGAGTGCATATATGGTTGGTATCACTCAGCCCTACAGTAGCCTGCGTTGTGAGTTGACAGCTAAAATAGAAACTGCTGCCTTTTCTGGCCACCAGCACTGTTTTGCTCAAAACAAAGTAGGTGACCTTAGCTGCCATGCCCTATATTTTACTGCTTACTCCACCTGTGAACTCACTTCTGATGTTTTATTAGACTCATCATAACTGTCCAAAAATATCCTACGTCCACATTTCCTAAGCACACCAAACAAACGTTTTGACAATGAATAGATCTTGATACGACAGTCTGCAGCCAGACTGAAACTTTGATAAAGCCGCATGCTGCCTGCATTCATTACCTTTATATCAGTCCAAAAATGGTAATTTGATATTGCACAAGTTATGTGCTCAGCTGGACTTTTTTTCGAACTGTCTGTGGAAGTCTCAATGGGCAGAATGAAGAAAACAACTTAAGAATTTGCACCAGTGTAACAGACAACCATAAATATGATTTTCTCCCATGCTGCTGTATGATCTTCCAACATCCAAGTTTTAGTTGCAGTTTGAACTACCGAGTTGGAGAGCACATAGTGTTTGTTTGATATCAAGTTTAACTGCAGTCTGTTGCAACATAATGAGAAGAGGCTGGACGGTGACTCAGAATAAGAAATCTGCTGTTGCAATATAACTGTTAACTCACTCTAAGCCAAACCCAGGAAACACAGAGATCGATAACATGTGGAATACATTGAGGGTTTGGCCAAGAGGGTTATGACGTTAGTCATTTCCCAGGGAACATGTTGGGCCTTATTGCTATGGCTGACTAATATGACTTCAGTTCTGTGAGAGAGCTGAAGGAATAGTGCTTTATTTGAGAGTCTTCTATAAAGCCTCCATGTGTTCTGTATTTTAAAGTACACCCAAGTGTCTGACCTTTACATTTTGACCCTTAGTTTATACTGTGATTTCTCCAGAGACACGTCATCACCTGCTCAGTGGAGACTGATTGTTAAATGCAGGGGAGTGGGTTTTACATACTGGAGCCTCTGCACTAAACGGGTGTAGATTGAGACAAGAGGTGTTTCCCTCCAGACACAAGCTCAGAATACCTTTGGGCTATGTGTCCTAACATGAATGATATGTGCATAAGGCTCAGGCGCCCGTTAAGTTCAGGAGTTCGTGAGGATGTTCCCTGCGATTCCCCTGTAAACCCCCTACATGGTCTCTCAGTATAGCTGCCTTCATTTCACACAGGACATCCATCTATAATGTCCGCGTTTAGTGACAGAAGACAATCCCAACTGTACGCTCCAGACGCTGTTGTGGGATTGCATTTAGCATTACAGAGAAATGGAACCGGTTGTCAACGCTGCGATTCACAACGCCATATGCATATATTAAAACCAACTATATTTAGAGAATGTTGTGCATTGCTGTGATCCCAAAAGCAATAGGGGATAAACA